>NW_006408530.1:4184910-4192457 GCF_000296735.1 Chrysochloris asiatica | reverse complement strand
TCGTGCACTTGTTTACATTTTCTTTGGCTTCAGTTTGAATTTGCATATGAGAAATTGATGATCTGTTCCACAATCTTCCCCGACCTTATTTTCAATGGATGTTTTCATCTGTTTCGCTTCATTTTGAGTTGTGCCCCATCAGCAAATGAAAGTCCCATGGGCTTTTCTCACTCGGGCTTTACTCCATTTACATCATCATGGTAAACTCTACTTTGATGAGGCAGCTCTTCCCCAGTTGCATTTTGAGTGACTTCCAATCAGAAGGCCTCATTTTCTGGCACTGTATATGACAGGGTTTCTCTGCTATTCATAAGGTTTTCAGTGACTAAATATTGGGAAGTAGTTCATCACCCTTTCTTAGTCTGCCTTCGTCTGGAAGCTCATCTGAAACCTGTCCACCATAGGTGATCCTGCTGGTATTTAAAATACCGGTGGCATACATTTCAGAATCACAACAACTCACATGCCACCATAGTACCACAAACTGACATAAATCTATGTAGTTCCTCCAAAAAAAGTCTTATTTCTCTGAATATTTTATTATCATCATTTTTGTATTTATCATTTAAATTAATATTTATTAAGTATCAGTAATTCTGCTATGTACTTAGAAGGTAAAGATGAGTCTGTTAGCAATGGTTTTCTTGAGAAGAAGAAATGTAAACAGTTACCAGTTGTGAGAAATCAAAATTGTATGAGTTAAAAACATTGTGAAAGATATTGATGTATAAGAAGATATACCTTGTGCAATAATTTTGATGTGTAGTACATGTTTGAAGTAATCACAATATGATAATTTAATTTAAAATCTGGCTTAATAATTTTATGCATATGATCTTTTATGAAAACAGGTAAAAATTCATAGCAAAACATTGTTCTCCTTTATGTCTTTTATATTTATTTTTTAAGCTATCCAGACATAAGTTAATTAATTCCTGTTTTATAATATTGTCTCTGTTAAGTGTTATCTAGTTGGTTCTGACTCATAGTGACCCGATATAGGGCTTCCAAGTAGCTGCTGGTGAGTTTGAACTGCTGACATTGTGGTTCAAACTGACCCTGTGGACCAGTGCTTATCCTATGGCACCACACCAGGACTCCTTTATAATATTAAGAGCATATATAATCACTTTAAACATTATTGAATAGTCCTTTTATTTTTAGCAATTTTAAATTTGTTAAGGTAAGCCGAAATAGATATAAGCCCATAAAAAATATCATGTATGATTTACTGATTCCACCTACTTGAAAACCTAGATTTTCTATCCACAAAATGTACCTTCAGCACATTTCCCAGTCTATTTTTAAATAACCTCTGTGATTGAGCTCCACCACAGTCTCAGGAAGCTGCTCCATAATTCATTTATTGTTCAGAGTCAGGAAATCTCTCTGGTTATTCAACCTAAATTTCCTTTACTTTATAAAAATAACTGTTCTCTATTAGTATATTCATCTTACTCACTTATGCTCTTCATTTTCCCCATTTGACATACCTTTATGAAACAGTTAGTAATCCAACAGAAATAGTATATGTACATATGCAGCATTTTTTCATTTGAAAATTTAAAATATAACATTTAAGAAAATCCAGTGCACCATAGTAAGATTGCTTGGAATAGAAAGTAAACATCACATCTTTCAACAAGTATCTTTAGTTTGCTGCTTTAAAGCTCTTTATTTGATGAGCCAGACTAAACAGTAAATATAAAGTTATCCGTATTATTAACAGGAATGCAACTGGTTATTCAAAAAAGAGCCAACTGTTCATGGTAGCTATAACAACTGCCTAAAATATTGTTGTTAGGAATTATCAAGTCAAGATTAATTCATAGTGACACTGTGCACAACACAACAAACATGTAGGGTCGTGCACCATCCTCTTAATTGTTGTTATGTTTCAACCTGTTGTTCATGGCCATGTGATAATCCATCTCATTTAGAGTCTTCCTCTTTGTCAATAATCTTTCACTTCACCAGAGACTGGTCCTTCCTGACAACATGACCGAAGTAGGAGAGAAGAATTCTTGCCTCTTCCCTTCTAAGAAATATTCTGGCTGTATTTTTTCTAACACAGATAGATGTGTTTGTTCTTTTGGTAGCTCATAGTACTTTCAATATTCTTCACTAACACCAAAATTCAAATGCATAGATTCTTCCATGATCTTCTTAATTCATTGTCCAACTTCAGCATTCATTGTTGTTGTTGTGAAGTGCCATCGAGTCGATTTCGATCCATAGCGACCTTGTATAGAGTTTTTAAAAGCAGCTCGTGAGCTTGAACTGACTTTGCAGTTCAAAGGATTTTGCAGTCTGATGCATTAGCCCACAGTGCCATAGGAGATGATTAAAATACCATGGTTTTAGTTCAGGCATACCTTATTGCTAAAAGTGACATCTTTATTTTTTAACACTTTAAAGAGGTTTTTTTGCAGCAAATTTGTCTATTGCAATATGTGGTCTGATTTCTTTACTAGTTGCTTCCATGAGTTTTGATTGTGGATCCAAGCAAGAAAAAGTCTTTAACCACTTCAATCTTTTCTCCATTTGTCGTGGTGCTATTTATTGGTCTAGGTGGGAGGACTTTTCTTTTCTTTACATTGAGTTGCAATCCGTACTGAAGACTAATCTTTGATCTTCATCAGTAAGTATTTCAAGTCCTCTTCACTTCCAGTAAGCAAGGTTATGTCATCTGCAGATTTCAAGTTAGTAACGAGTCTTCCTCCAATCCTGATACCACATTATTCATGTTATTTATCTTCTAATGTTAATTTTTCAGCATAGAAGTTAATAGTGTAGTGAAAGGATAAAATCCAGGCATATACGTTTCCTGATTTTCAACAATATCTTCTTGTTCTATTGAAAACACCACTTCTTGGTCTAAATAGGTTCCTTATAAGCACAATTAAGTGTTCTAGGATACTCATTTTTTCACAATGCTATCCATAGTTAGTTTTGATCCACACAGTCAAATGCCTTTGTAAACTCAATAAAGCACAAGCAAACTATTTTTTGGGATTGTCTACTTTCAGTAAAAATCCTTCTAATGTCAGCAGTTATTTCCCTCATTCCATGTCCTCTTTGATTTTCTGGCAACTCTCTGTCAGTGTACTGCTGTAATTATTTTTTAATTGTCTTCAACAAAATTTTACTTGTGTGTGATATTCATAGCATTCTTTGATTATTCCAGCATTACATTGGGTCACTGTACTTTGGAATGGGCAAAAATATGGATCTTGTATGCTGAGAAGCTGGGTTCTATGAAGAAAAACATGGCATCAGGATTGGAAGAAGACTCAATAACAACCTGTGATATGCATATGATACAGCCTTGCTTGGTGAAAGTGAAGAGGATTTAAAATATATACTGATGAAGATTAAAGAGCACAGCCTTCAGTGTGGATTTCATCTCAATATAAAGAAAACAAAAATCCTCACCACTGAACCAATAAACAACATTCTTATCAATGGAGAAAAGATTTAAGTTGCAAGGACTTAATTCTTATTGGATCAAGTACTAACACTCATGGAAGCAGCAGTCAAGAAATCAAACGACGTATTGCATTAGGCAAATCTGCTGTACAAGACCTTTTAAAAAATATATCATCCTGAAAACTAAGGTGCACCTGACTCAAGCCTAGGTATTTTCAATAACCTCATCTGCATGCGAAAGCTGGACAGTGAATAAAGAAGACCATAGGATAATTGATGCCTTTGAGTTATGATGTTGGAGGAGAATCTTGAAAGTGCCATGGGCTGCCAAAAGAACCAATAGATTCATTTTGGAAGAAGTGCAGCCAGAGTGCTCCTTGGAGGCCAAGGTGGTCAAACTTCACCTCTTATACTTAAGATGTATTGTCAGGAGGGACCAGTCACTGGAGGAGGATATCATGTTTGATAAGGTGGAGGGTCAGAGAAAAAGAAGAAGACCCCCAACAAGATGGATTGGCCAAGTGGTAACATCGATGGACTCAAGTGTGGCAACAGTAGTGAGGTTGGCCCAGGATCGGGCAGTGTTTCGTTATGCTGTGCATAAGGTTGTTAAGGGTCAGTATTGACTCGATGGCACCTAACAACAACAACAGCAACAATTGATTGGCAAGGTAGCTATCTTCCAAAATCCTTGGCTTAGATGAGTGAGTACTTTCAGAGCTGAATCAGTTTGGGACTTCCAATTCGTGGCGGCATAGCAGAGTCAGGTATGACAGGCTCTGTTGGGGGAGAGGCTGAAAACTCAGAGACACGGCTCTCACGAAACTACACCAGAGGTCTGGTTCTAGCAAAAAGGTCTGGGCGTCAGTTTCCTGCAACTGCTAGTGGAAAAATCACAGTATAAAGGAAAACAATGAGTTTTAAAAATTGGCATGGGACTCCCTCTGCAGCTATCCTGCCCAGGCGGAAGACAGAGGACAGTACTACAGACAGACCAGCACAGGGAACCTGCACTAAAAGCAGCAAAACAACATTTGCAAAAGGAGTTGTGGAGGGATTCTACACATTTTCCCCCCTCCCCTCCCCTATCTTGCCTTCTTTGCCCTGCCTGGACCCCTTCAGGTGGGGGGATGCGCATCCCCAAAAAAAGCCCAGCATTGAAACCACAGCTTTCCCACAGAGAGAAAGAGCCCCATCCGTCCAAGGGCAAATCCTTTGGCTACTGCCTTTGACCTCTGCCTGTGGGTCCCAACCCTAAAATTAACGTCTGTGGGACAATTAACTTCTACCTACCCAGAAAGAAAAAAAGCAGGTTTCGTCTGACAGACAAACCATAGGAACAATCTGTAAAACCCAAACATAAAAAGATGCAACTATTTCAAGCATTAGGCTGTTCGCACACAGATGCTTAACTGGCCTTCAGAGACAAAAATAGTAAATAATCTTTCTCCCACTAACTTCTCAATATCTTTCTGTACACCACTACAGTGGTGACTAGGGGAGGGGCCTGAGCGAATGGACATCCCAACCCACTACTGGAGGATTCTACAGTGCACACACACAATTATATTTCTGTTTCAAAGTAGAGGTTCTTGTCTCTGCTTTTATTTTGATTCTATGTTTGGACCTTTTGATCACACATTTTTCCTGGAGATTGGAGCTTTTTCTCCCTATGTTACACAAGATCAGACAGCAATCGTGGCCATACAGCAAAGCTATAAGAACACTCCATCATATTCCACCATTGAGACAAGAGCCAATAACAGCTGTTAAACATTACATGTGAAAAGGGAAATCTATATCCTGATCATATCCACCAGGAGACACCCAGTAAGCTTAATAACACAACAACAAACATCCATTTAAGCATTAAAAAACTCACATAACTATTAGAAATGACAAAGAAAAGATCTCAAGCACAACAAAGGATCGCAAAACATGTCCAAAACCAGAAAAGAGTAACTGAGACATCTGCACTGGAGACAGACAAAGCCTCCCCAGAAGAGGAAGAAGAGGTTTTGGATTTGGCTGAGAAAGAATTCAGAAAGCAATATGATGCTTCCTCAGAAGGTTGAAAATAGACATTGACTACCCAAGATGGGGGTGCCTATAAAGGCAAGAAGTGACTGGCTTACAAGCTTTCAAAAAGAAGCCTAGTTCCAGATGGGGCGGGGAAGGTAGAATCACCACTGAATGATTATGATTTCCAATCAGTTGGGACTGGGCTGGTGAAAAGAAATGGGTTTAAGACACTTGTGGTACAATAGTGAATAATTGCCATCAGGACTGACTGTGAGGCTAGGAAAATAGAGGTAGATGTTTTTTGACAAAAGGAGGAGAGTGATTGATTTTGCAGCCCAGGAGCAGAGGTCCATGGGACCATTAATTCAGTGAAACGAAATGTGATAGGATGAGTTCAACTCTGATATTCTCCCATGCAAACTTCACAGTAAAATAAATAAATAAATAAATAAATAAATAAATAAATAAATAAATAAATAAATAAATAAATAAATAAAAGAGTCACGTTATCTCCAAGATTGTAATGCACCACCATGTAATCTTTGGTTGGTGGGTTTATACATATTTTATAGTTTCTCCCTTTTGCTTTTTTAAATTTTATTTTTATAATGAGCATGTATAACTTGTAATAAAAAAATATTTAAAGGTTATTCTAAAAAAAAAAAAGTAATTGGTCTTGTAAAATTCTACCCTGTGATCTCCAGTATCCCTTCTATCACCAAAACCATATTTTCCAATGACAAACCTTCCTGTTTTTCCCAGATTTTGAACCACAATAACCACTAATCATCAATGCATCTTAAATGCATGTTTGATCCCTTTCAAACTGAAGAAATTGATAGAATTCTTCAATGTCATCATCACTGATTTTAGTGCTTGGTTTGTAAATTTTATTACCTATTATACTTTGTTGTTGTTGAGTAAGTTCTGACTCATAGCGGCCATATAGTGTTTCCAAAGAACAGCCCTTACATTTAAACTGCTGACCTTGTGGTCAAAAGACAATGAATACAATGTCATTTTCTTCAATTTGCCATTCCCTGTATAGTTAGCCACATGATTGTCTGGTTTAAATGGCCAATACCTATGCATTTCAGCTTTATAATGTTTTGGATATTGATCTTTATGTGTTCCATTTTATTTCGGTTGACTTCTAATTTTGCTAGATTCATACTTCTTAATCCCCACTTGGATTATTAATGGATGTTTTCAGGTATTCTCATTTTAAATTGTGCCCCATCAGTAAATAATGGTCTGAAAATCTTTGCTCCATTCATATCATTGAGGTAAACTCAACTTTGAAGAGGCAGTTTTTTTCCAGGAGCTTCCAACCAGAAGGACTCATATTCCAGCATTATAATAGTGTACCACTCCTATTCATAATGTTTTAATTGGCTAACCACTCATAAATTGTCTGCCTCTCCTTCCTATTCTTTCTTAGTCTCCAAGCTTTGCTGAAACCATAGGTTACCCTGCTGATATTTAAAGCATCAGTGGCATATCTTCCACAGCAACACAGTTCAAAGAACTGACAGATGAGTGATGGTAAAATATCTTAGGATTCATAAATAGAGTACTATATTGTAATGATATGTAATTACTGACCCATGTCTGTTTAACTACTGAAATTATATTTTAAATTTAATGTTTAATTTTTTGATAGTTTCTTATGACTTTTTTCAAGAAGATATACATTTGGGGCGGGGACACTAAGACTGAATAATATCATACTAATATAGGCATCTTCATTGTAGTGAATTATTCATGTTTTCTCTTCTACCTTTGGTGGTGATGGTGGTGTGCCTTGGAGTTGTTTCTAACATTTGTTGTTGTTGTTGTCAGGTGCCATAGAGTCGGAACCGACTCATAGGGACCCCATGCACAGCAGAACAAAACAATGTCCGAACCTGGGCCAACCTCACTACCGCCGCCACACTTGACGCCATCAAAGATGTCACCTGGCTGATCCATATCATTGGGGGTCTTCCTCTTTTTCTTTGACCCTCCACCTTACCCAGCATGACATCCTTCTCCAGCAACTGTTCTCACCGGACAATGTGTCCAAGTATGAGAGACGAAGCCTAGCCATCTTGGCC
>NW_006408530.1:4168562-4175060 GCF_000296735.1 Chrysochloris asiatica | reverse complement strand
CTTGGTCTCACCCAGGATGTTGGCTCAGGCCTCTGAGCCTGGCCTGGCAGATTCAAAAGTACATGATTTTTTACTTCAGCTCCAAACTCCACAAGCTATAAGCCTTCAAACCTTTAAAATATTCCTATCCCTGTGGTTCCGAGTTTTGGAGCTCTGCCCTGGCTCTGCTTTGCCAGGTATTCTATGCTATTGCTGATGGCAACCTTCACTGCACCTCCACCCTAGCCGCCATCAAGCCCCACCTCTCCCATTATCTTTTAATTCCATTTTTCCATGAATTTTTTGAAGCCACCTTATATAATCATATAATCAGACATTATAAAATACGTAAAATAAAGACATATGCTGAATGAAAAACATAATTTACTTATTACTGTTATCATTTGATAGCATATCTCATAATCTATTATTATATTTTGTTTTTAAACTTAAGCTTTGACAGTTTTAAACGAGGAATTGAGGTCATTTATCAAAATTGTTATATCGTTTTTAGGGTCTTTCATAATAACAGATTATTATATTACGTTATTTACAAAGATCTAATTCACTGATGCCTATATGAACCTTGGTTGTCTGGGGTGCAGGCTTCAAACCTATAGCTGTCTAGTAACAGATAGTTCCATCCCACTTTCTGGGCTGTTACATTAGTTCTTTACATTAGAACTCCTGGTGTGGTGCCGAAGAATAAGCATTGCACTGCTAACCACAAGGTCAGCAGTTCAAATCTACCACATGCTCCTTGGAAACCCTATGGAGTCCTGATATGACATTATTGGATAAGCCCTGACTGCTAACCACAAGGTTGGTGGCTCAAACCCACCATCTGCTCCTTGTAAGTCCTATACAGGGTTGCTATGAGTCAGAACTGACTCAACGCACTTAGCAACGACAATTCACTTATAATAATGCTGATAAACCCTTTCCTGTGTTACTGTTATTTTAAGTCAGAAAGTGAAATATAATGGTTAAACTAATTTTTTATTATGGTTGCTGTGGTAGTGTTAGATGCCATTTAGTCGGCTCCAACTCAGAGTGTTCTTGTGCACAACAGATGGAAAGACTGCCTAGTCATGTGTCAGTCTCCGAATTGTTGTCATGTTTCATCCCATTGTTTCGGCAACTGTGTCAATCCATATAGTTGGAAGTCTTCATCTTTGTTCTGATCCTCTACTTTGCTAAGCATGAAATCATGTCCTTTTCCAGGAACTGGTCGCTTCAGATAACATGTCCAAAGTATTTGAGACAAAGTCTCACCACCCTAGCTTCCAAGGGGCATTTGACTGCACTTGTTTCAAGACAAATTTATTTGTAGTAATTTAAAATATTTTCTGAAACATGAGATGATTATTAATCTCTTTGATGAGATATACCAAGTGACCAACCAGTATAAAACTCTACAATAGAATACCTAACAAGGCCATATATATTACAAAACTGCTTTGAACACACCAGATATTTCGTTTTACCCAATTGTTTAGTATCAGAATTTATAGAGGCAGAAGCCCTGTCTGACAACCTGCTATCACAAGCTAAGTATAGACACTCTTGCTGCCAGTAAAGGCATTTTTTGCTTCATATTTGTACACCAAAAAAAAGCTGTAATTTAGTTGTGTATGGCTGTTCAGATAGTTTCAAGTAGGTGCTTTTGACAGTCCAAATTGCATCTGCTCAGGCCTGTGAGTTCATCCTCCTGTGGAAAATTGTTATGTCTCAGGAAAGTTACCTGCAGTCATTTTTGACAGCTCTCATCTATATCGGTAAGGATTACTGTGCATTGTTCTTGTTCAAGTTAATTTGGTTGTAAAATAAGAACTAATTAAAATTATTAAGAGGAAATGCTGCTGCAAATGGTTTACGTTGTGTATGCATTAGAAGGCTCTACTATTTTTTGTGAAGGTGTTTTGCTAGACAAAAATGAGATATGTAAAATGTGTGCTATAATATAGATATTTAGGAATTTAAAATCAACTACATAATTTATATGCATGCTCCATTTAACTATATTCTCCTGCAGTGCTGAAAATTCCTTATTCAATTAACTAAATTAACTGAAAACCTTCACTGTTGGAAGTGCACTGGCATAGCCCAGTCTTTAACAATGCACAGTTATTCTCACTTGAATCAGAAGTGGATATCAGTACCTAGGAAAGGACTTTGGGCTAGTCCACGGTATCAAAACTAAGAGAAATTTACAGTTACACAGAAATGTCGTTCACCATAGAATCAACACTTAACAATGGTAACTAATGTGAAATCTAAGGAGCAAACACCTTAATTTTGATGATAAAGATACAGATCTATAAAGTAGCTGACATGAGATGTGAGAATAGAAAACATTCAGATTAGTTAGAGAGAATGATTCTTTCACTTAAAGGAGTCCTTGTGAAGAAAATAACTTTAGTTTCTGTGCTGGATTGTGTCTCAGTGCTTGCTTGAAAAATAAATATAATCTGTCCATTACGTTGATTTTTAAAGCACTAAGTCAAAAAAATATAAATATAAATTCAATCACTTAAAGGCTCAAAGTATTTCATGTATCGTTAATTGTACAAATGCATACCTTCTAATATCTTCTAGTGTGGTGCTGTGGGTTAATGTGCTAGACTACAAAGTGGTTTGAACCATAAGGTCCATGTTTCAAACTCATCAGCTGCCCCTCAGAAATCCTATACAGGGTTGCTATGCGTCAGAACTGACTCGATGGCACTTAAAAACAAGTCTCAATAGTTTCTCAATTTTAGAAGAAATAAAATATGAATAATAAAAAAGATGTGAAATAGGAAGTAAGTAGTGAATATTTCTTTAAGACTCCATCTTTTTATAAACATCTTTGTACTACTGTTAAGTACTGTTGAGTCAGTTCTGACAGTAGTGACCCTGTATAGGGTTTCCTAGGAGTAGCTGGTGAGCTTGAACCACAGACCTTTGCAGTTCAAACTGACTTTGAAGTTCAGTGCATTAACCCACAGTGCCACACCAGGACTCCCAAAACACCTTGTCGATAGTGGATAATTTGGAGTCCTGGTGTGGCTTCATGGGTTAATGCATTGGACTGCAAAGTCAGTTTGAGCCACAAGGTTGGTGGTTCAAGGTCACCAGCCACTCCTTGGAAACCCTATACAGGGTCGCTGTGGGTTGATACCACTGGAAGGCACATCAATTCTCTTTTATCTTTTTCTTTTGGGTTTTTAAATGATACCTATAATCCAAATGGTATCAATGATTACTGAGATTGTTTTAAAAAGGCATCAAAATTATGAGTAATATTTGACCCTTATAAAGTCTAATAATGTTAAGTATTTAATTTTTAATTTTAGCATAGAATAGTTCAACAGTATTTATTATCATCTCCAATGTACTGTACGAGCCCTGTTTTGGTGTTGCTAACCACAAGATTGGCAGTTCAAACCCACCAGCCATACTTAGAAACTCTATAGGGTTGCTATGAGTTGGAACCAACTCAATGGCACACAACAACAACAGTATACTATATGTGAGAGTGATGGCTTTGTAGAATAAGCACTGGACTTCAAACCACAAGCTCAGTGGTTGGAACCACTAACCACTCCAAAGAGAAAGGTGAGGCTTTCTGCTCCCACAAAGATTTGTTGTCATTGTTGTGTGCTGTCTCGTGGGTTCCAACTCATAATGACCCTGTATAGGGTTGTCAATAACTTCATTCTTCTTGGATTGACTGTCAACACTCATGGAAGCAGCAGTCAAGAAATCAAACGATGTATTGCATTAGGCAAATCTGCTGCACAACACCTTTTTAAAGTCTTGAAGAACAAAAATGTCAGCTTAAAGATTACAAAGTGCCTGACCCAAGCCATGGTATTTTCAATAACCGCATGCATGTGAAAGCTGGACAGTGAATAAGGAAGACCCCATAAGAATTGATCCTTTTGGGTTATGGTGTTGAAAGAGATTATTGAAAGTGCCATGGGCTGCCAAAAGAGCAAACAGATCTGTGTTGGAAGAAGTGCAGCCAGAGTGCTCCTTGGAGGCCAGGATGGCCAAACTTCGTGTCTCATACTTCAGACATATTGTCAGGAGGGACCAGTCGCTGGAGACGGATATCATGTTTGGTAAGGTGGAGGGTCAGAGAAAAAGAGGAAGACCCCCAGTGAGCTGGATTGGGCAAAGTGGCAGCATGAATGGGCTCAAGCGTGGCAATGATAGTGAGGTTGGCCCAGGATCAGGCAGTGTTTTGTTCTGCTGTGCGTAAGGTTGCTATGAGTTGGTACCGACTTGATGGCACCTAACAACAACAACAACAACAAATAGGGTTTCTGAAGAGCAGCTGGTGGGTTTAAACCACCTATCTTACAATTAGCAGTCCAGTGCTTATCCTCCATATCAGGAGTCCTTCCTGCAAAGATTTATTGCCTCAGAAACCATATACAGGATTGTTATGAATCAGAACTGACTCAACAACACTTAAGAATACCAACAGTGTACTGTGTCTACCATTATAAGAATGACAACTACATAGTTATTGTGACTGGAGAAATAAAATAGTTATAATAATAAATAAATAATTTAGAAAAATAAATAAATAAAAATCATTGACATCAAATCCCTGTAGTATTGAGGAGAATTGCCCTATAGGGTTTCAGAGATTAATAACTTTATGGAAGCCAGATATTTCTCCTGCATAGTGGCTGGTGGGTTCTAACTGCTGACTTTTGATTAACAGCTGAATGTTTAATAACTATACCACAGGGGCTTCAAATTAGTTATATATCCCAATCAGCATTTCTACAGGGTACTCTGAGGCAACAAAAGAAGGGAAAATGTTCAAACTGAACATTTAGAGAAATTTTCCTGAAAGAAATGGCATATTAAAATAAGTTAAAAAAGAAAAAGAAGCATGACAATAGCATTTATGCAATGGCCTGTATTTTACAAAGCATTTTGGCAGATATTATTTTATTTGAACCCGATGAAAATACAAGCGCTTCGTGAAAGACTTCATTGATTTACAAATGAGAAAATTATAATAATATGGTGAGCACTCTTGCCCAATACTACACAACTAGTGTATAACATGTAGTCCTGGTGTGGAACTGTAGGCTAAGCACTGTACTGCTAACCACATGGTTGGCAATTCAAACTCAACCAGTCACTCCTTGGAAAGTGTATACAGCCTTGCTATGAGTTGGAACCTACTAGACACTACTTGACGAGAACAAGTGTATACAGAGCACAACTCAAATCCAGGTAATCTTGCTTTAAGTACTGTTTTTTATTTTCATCCTGTACCACTTACTTGTTAACTTAAATCAAAGCAATATGTAATTATAACCATATTTGTTTGTTTGTTTGTTATGTGTACGGAGTCATATGAGGCAATAAATGAGCTGTTGACTTGTCATTTATGATTTTGTGGTATAGTGATTTTGTGGCTGATTATTACCTGTAGAGCTTGTGCCTGTTTAGAGTCTGATGTTTCATCTTCAGAAAAGTGAAAGAGTTTTCTCTGAATTCATAAATGTAAAGTACCTTTATAATTGAGGACATGTTCTATGTAGATAGGTTAATTTTTTATTTTTATTTTTTTGTCTTAGAGCTGTTTTGTTTTGTTTTCTGTTTAAAACTTAGTGCTGTTGAGTAGAACTTGAAAGCCAACTGGACAAGTTCCTATAAACTTAGGCCACAAAGAAGAGTTTCCAAAGTAGCAGAGTGTATTTCCTTTCCAGTGAGAAGAGCAGAAGATGTAGGTTTCAAAAAGAAATACTTGAGCCATGTTTTGTTTTCCTCTGTGGTTGTTGCTATGCTGAAAGTCTTGGTGTATTGTTGAATAGCTTCAACATATATTCTTATCTATCCTTTATTATTCTAGACTTTTATGGTTAATAATGCATTTATTTTTAAAATACAATATAATATAAATATTTTATTATAGTTTATCAACAGTCATCATTGCCTTTTATTTGCCATTTTAACTGTACCCTCAAGTCATATCTGTGTTTTTTTTTTTAAAAGCATACAAATTGAAATTATATTTTTATATTTTAGTTGTCATTTTAATAATACAGCATCTTTTTCTGTCCTCCCCGCCAAAAATCCAGTATTTACATTGACATTGAGTAGTTATGTACAGTATTTAATTGACAGATCAACTTCACTTTTGAAGGAATATATTCTTCACTTAACACATTCTATTGGATTAAATGTTAACTTAATCCACAGTTAATTCTCTTATTTGTTTTCATCTTAAATATTCTCCAGTTTCAGAGCTCTGAATCTTATTTTACCTATGTCTATAAAGTGTTAATCTATTTGTTGGATTAAAGAGAAAATATAAATAAGCTATTTTTATGTTCAAAGTGACATAATGCATACTTTACTTTTTTTGCCACGGTGTATCTCCTTCTGAAGTTACTTTCCTGATTCATTGAATACAAGGTAGACTTTAAAAATGGAAATATTGAAAAAAAGTTATTTGCAATGAAGAAGTCATTGGTTTTGCAGAATTTTATCAAGCGATCTCCA
>NW_006408530.1:4166969-4168177 GCF_000296735.1 Chrysochloris asiatica | reverse complement strand
CAGAAGGGTTTCGAGGTTTGAACTGGCAACTCTGTAGGTATCAGTCCAGTGTGCTTATCCTACAGCACCACCAGGGTCCTTCAGTGTACCTACATTGTTGTTGTTGTTAAGTGCCCTCAAGTCAGTTCCGACCCAGAGCGACTTTGTATAGGGTTTCCGAGGAGCAGCTAGTGAGCTTGAACTGCCGACCTTGCAGTTCAAAATGACCTTGCAATCCAGTGCATTAATCTACAGTGCCACACCAGGACTCCTCAGTGTACATGTAGCAAGGAAGAATTATATTTATTCTTAATAAACCACTTTAATCAAAATACAGACTTTCTTTAGACAAGCAAATTATAATAGAATTTGAAGTCTTTCAGTGGAATTTATAGTACATGTTCAAAGAAAATAAAATTACAAGTGTTGGACATATTTTTTTATCCCCATCCTTGACCCTGATTCTGGGATTAGAAACATATATACTCCCTTCAAGATCTGTACCGCACCAAGCTAGCATAATTGGTGGTATTGTTCTTAAGTGCCTTTGAGTCGGTTACAACTCATAGTGACCATGAGCGACTGGTGGGCTTGAACCACTGGCCCTGTGTTTAGCATTTCTTTGCTTACTCTACAGCACCAGACTGTGACTCCAGCATAATTGGTTGTTGTGGTTGTTAAGTTCTAATGAGTTGGATCCAGCTCTTAGCAACCTTGTATAGAGTTTCTGAGGCTGTTAAATCTTTATGGGAGGAGAAAGCCTCATCTTTCTCCTGCAGAGCAGCTGCTGGGCTAGAACCACTGATAACGGATAGAGTAGAAGAAAAGAGACAGGGATTCATTGATTATGAACCAGAAATAGATCCTTAAGAGATATGCCTTTCCAAGTACATATTGCCAATGACACCAAGATGGATATTTATAGTCTTAAAAATCATTAATAAATGCCAAAAATATATTTCAATGATACGATTCTCAAAAACTTTTCTTCTGTATACAGACTCAGTTTATTATCTCTTATAATATTTACTCATCTGATATACTTTCTTTTGGTTCCTATTAAAATAAATGAGTCTCTCTTCTACCACAGATGAGTTATGAAATTCTATATTTATATCCTGTGAAAATTCAAACACTATTAATAATTTTTTGTTGTTGTTGCAGTTAGGTGCCATCGAGTCAGTACCAACTCATAGTGACCTTATGCACAGCAGAATGAAACACTGCCC
>NW_006408530.1:4141864-4166294 GCF_000296735.1 Chrysochloris asiatica | reverse complement strand
GTTAATGAGTCTTCCTCCAATCCTGATGCCACGTTTTCCTTCATATAACCCAGCATCTCAGATTATTTAGCATAGTTATCTATCTCAGTGACAATGACTGTGGGTCATACTAATATGTGGTACCCTTCGCCCCCAAATGTATTCTGAAACATTGGAAATACTAAAGATATCAGCATACTGAGGTTAAATTGTCACCTTTATTAATGATTAAGATTAGTAGCAGGCATTGCTTTTTATGAAAGTCAAATGCCCGGTTTACTATATTGAAAAATTAACCTGAGTTGGTAAAATTTGTTCAGGATCAAAAAAAAAAAAAAAAAAAAAATCACACCACAATGCCACGGAGTCTATTCTGAGGCATAGCAACCATACAGTACAGATGAAAACTGCTTCCTGGAGTTTCTGAGCCAAGAAATCTTTATGGAAACAGATCACTTCATCTTTCTCCCACAGAACAACTGGTAGTTTCGAACTGTTAACCTTTTGCATAGCAGCCCAGCTCATAATCTGCTACCAGGGCTCCCTCCCATATCATCAAGGGAAAGTTTGTTAGGAGGAAATCTGCCTTTGAAGAATTTCAAAGAGGAAGAAAAGGCAAAGGGGTGGCCCACTAGGCTAGGAAATCTTTTTTTAAAGAAATTCTATCAAAATCTGAAGCAAGAACAAATCATAACCCATAAATGTTTAGAGGGGAGAGTTTGAAACAATTTGCAAATATGCTTTGAGTTAAATTTAGAATGAATTGTGGAAACAATGAAAATAAGGAAAGTAGAAGAAAACTGAATTGAGTAGATTTTTTTTTTTTTTTTTTTAATTGTAAGGAGAAGGAGGAGACCTATCTTTCTAGCAATAGGAGGTGTATAACTTTATGGTGCTTATTCCTAGTTTGAGAACATGCCATAACCAAATAACTTGAACAAGTACATCATTTGTAAACTTATATAATAGCATATAGAATATATATTATGTGTGGTACATACATACACAAATATATGCACACACAAGATGGTAAGTCAAAAATTATTGTTCCAATGTCATAGAAAGCTTTGGTGATGGTGGCAGTTACATGCCGTGGAGTCAGTTCCAACTTATAGCAACCCTGTATAGGGTTTTCCGAGACTATAAATCTTTATGGGAACAGATAGCCTTACATTTCTCCCATGGAACTGTTGGTAGTTTTGAACTGCTGACCTTCAGATTAGCAGCCCAATTTGTAACCACTATGCTACCAGAGCTCCTTATAGAAAACTTTATTAAACAAAAACATTAAAATGTGGACCTTTTTTTTGACATATCCTCTATCTAGGTTTATATACTTCTGAAGGTGGTGTTTCCATTTCTCTTACTTTTCCCCAAATAATTCTGGGCTCTTTCATTTACACTATATCATATAGCTGTTTCAACATCTCCAGGGAGTCTTATTTGTGTTCCTTTTAAATGCCATTTGAGTTCTGGGAATAGAAAGAAATCTGAAGGGACATTATCAGGGTTGTAGTGTAGGTAGAGCAAGATTTCCCAACGAAATTCTCGCAGAACAGCTATTGCTACTTTAGAAAAATGAGTAAGTGCATTGGTTCTATGGGGAAAAACATTCATCAGTGCAACTTGCCTGGCCTTTTTTCACCACTGCCATTTTCGATTTTTGTAAAACTTCTTCAAAATAAGCCTCCTATAGCTTTTGAGATAAGCTGTCAAGATTACCTCTTTGATGTCCCCAAACATAGTTACCATGAATTTCATAGTTTAACTATTTGCCTTGAATGTAACTGATCCTGCAGATCCCCTTTGTTGTTGTTGTTGTTGTTAAGTGCCGTCGAGTCGATTCCAACCCATAGCAACCCTGTATATGGTTTCTGAGGAGTGGATGGTGAGCTTAAACCACCGACCCTGCTGTTTAAACAACTTTGCAACCCAGTGCATTAACCCACAGTGCTATACCAGAACTTATGGTAGAAGGAGTAGACTTATAAAAAAGCCAGTCCAACAGAGGTTGGAGGGACTTTACTTGTAAATATGTTGCAGGACCTTATGGTGTTTTGTTTGTTCTGTATAGTGTTACTATGAGTAGGAGCCAGCTCCAGAGCACCTATCATCAACAACAACAACACTTTAGACAAGTGTACTACTGAGAGAGCTAGTCTGCCACCATCCACGGACAGAAGAGACATGTTTAAACTAATTTTATTAGGAATAAACTTGAGCGTGTATGAAATGCAAGCTAGTAGCAATACTTTTTGACTTAATATCATACTTAACAGCAACAATATTGTATATTATATATATTATTATAGAAAAATACATAGTAATAATTAAGATGAATATGTAGGGTGGTTGTCCCTGGAATGTGGAATTACTGATTTTTTTCTATGAAAGATTATATGACTTTCATTACTGAAAAATGCAATCAAATTAGTTGTCAATGAATACATTCCATTGTATAGCAACTCTGTGTGTTGCAGAGAAGAACTGGGATTCCTAGAATTTTCAAGGCAATGACCTCATGAAAGCAGTTGAACGCTGAACGCATTATACCACCTTATTTTACAATTAGCATGTTTTATTGTTGTTGTTTAGTGCCTTTGAATCGGTTTCAACTCATAGTGACCCTGTGTAGTGTTTCCAGGGAATGGCTGGTGGGTTTGAACCACTGATTTTGTAGTTAGTAGTCCAATGGTAATCCTACAGAGCCACACTAGGACTCTCAATTAACATGTATCTATCATGAAAAAGAAAAGTCCAATTTTGAAATAAGTGTGTGTGTTTAGATGGAATTTTAAAAACCAGTTGCATGGGTGTGAGGTGGGAGACTAATAGAAGCAGTTTTTGTCATCAAACAGCCCCTGAGTCAGAACACTGGGCTCAAATTCAAGTGAGTAATACCTCATTTGACACTTTCTAGTTCTGTGACATTGGACCAGGCATTTAAGCATCCACATTTATAGTTTAGACATCATTAAAGTAGGGATATCTTTATGTAAAGGTGACTACATAAAAATAACAATATTGCAATAATAAATATGGTAACATACTATAAAATTATAAACTTTTATGATTTAGATGGTAAAAGCCTGCTAACCACAAAAGTAATTTGGGAAACAATGTACAACTGTTAGAATGTGATCATTAAACTGTGGAAATAGAAGTTTATTGTTACAAAAAATGATCATCCTGAGATATTATTTAAGAGTTCAGATGCTTCCAACAAAGAAAAGTCTATACAAGTGAGGAAGAAAACAGGTTGGTCAAAATCCAAAACCAAATTGTGTGTGTACTTCTTTCTCCAAAAAAACTATTTGTTTCAACTTGCAACACAGAATAATAAAGGAAGAATGGCACCTGTCATTTGGGCTAATAAAGAAACACCATTGAATCTTTTAAAAATATATATTGGAGGTTCATCATACAGAGTAGAGGGAGGGAAACTGATGACCAACTGCATTCCAGGATCTGAATTAGGTGCAAATAACAGGTGTTTTTCTCTTGTTATAGATGAGGGCTCAAAGGTGAAGTAAGTGTACCAAACATATGCTTGGGAATGTAATATTCATTCAATTGCTAAAGAGGATGTGGACTTAATTAGAACCCAGTCTGTCACCTTAACACCACTTCCATATGGCCTTTTACTATTTATCTTCCCAGTACCAAAAAAAGTATCATTTATTTATAGGATATCTCTCATGATTTGTATATCTTAATGTACGATGCAGTCAGAGATAGTATAATATCTGTATGCCTACAAGGAAGACTGGTTAACACCACTATTATCCAAATTTATGCACCAACCCTTACAGCCAGTGATTATGACTGAAGAAATCTAAACACCAACTTATTCAGTCTGAAATGATCACACATGCAACCAAGATGCATTGATAATTACTGGCAATTGGAATGCAAAGTTTGGAAACAAAAAGGAAGGACAAGTAGTTGGAAAATATGACCTTGGTAACAGAAATGATGCTGGAGATCACATGATAGAATTTTGCAGAGCCAATGACTTATTCATTGCAAATACCTTTTAAAAACATTATAAAAGGACCTCACCAGATGGAATATGCACCTCACCAGACTGAATACACAACAATCAAATTGACTACATCTATGGGAAGATAGTAGTGTTGTGGATTAACGCGTTGGACTGTAAGGTTTGTTTGAAGTGCGAGGTCATTGGTTTAAGCTCACCAACCACTCCTTGGAAGCCTAAAACGGGTCACTATGAGTCGGAGCTGACTTGAAGGCACTTAACAACAACCTGGGAAGATATGCTAGAAAAACTCAATATCATCATCCAAAACAAGGCCGAGGGTGGGCTGTGGAACTGACCATTAATTGCTCATATGTAGCTTCAGGCAGAAGCTGAAGAAAATGAAAACAAGTTAATGAGAGTCAAAACATAAACTTGACTATATCCCACCTGAATTTACAGACCATCTCAATAACAGATTTGATGCATTAGACCCTAATGACCAAGTACCAGAAGAACTGTGGGATGGCATCAAGAACATCATAGAGAAAGAAAGAAAAGGGACATTGAAAAGACAGAAAATAAAGAAAAGACCAAGATGAATGTCTAAGAATACTCTGAAACTTGCCTTGATTGTAGAGAAGCTAAATCAATTGGAAAAATTGAGGAAGTAAATTAGAAAAGATCAAAGGACAGCTTGAGAAGAAAAGTCAAGTGATGTATGAAATATGCAAAGATGTGAAGTTAGAAAACCAAAAGCCAAGAACAACACTCAGCATTTCTCTAGTTGAATGAACTTAAAAAAAAAAAAAAAATCAACCATTATGTGGCAATATTGAAGGATTTAATAGGCAAAATATTGAATGATGCAGAATGCATCAAAATAAAATTAAATAAATACACAATCACTGGTCCAAAAAGAAATAGTGGCTGTTCAACGGATTTAAAAGATAGCATATGATCAAGAAGTGATAATACTAGAGGAAGAAGTCCAAGTTGCAGTAAAGGCATTGGAAAAAAACAAGACTCCAGGTATTGATGAAATAAAAATTGAAATCTTTCAATAAACTTATGCAGCACTGAAGGCAATCACTCATCTATGCCAAGAAATTTGAATTACCTGGCCAACCAATTAGAAGAGATAAGTATTTGTGCTCATTTCAAAAAGAGGTGACCCAACAGAATCCAGAAATCATTGGACAATATCATTGATATCACATGTAAGAAAAAATTTTTGCTTTAGATAATTAAAAAATGATTTCAACAGTACATTGACCAAGGAACTATCAGAAATTTAAGCCTGATTTAGAAGAAAATGTGGAACTAAGAATATCATTGCTGACAGCTGACATCAGAGAATATCAATCAGGTGTTTACCTGTGCTTTATTGACTTCACAAAGACTTTTGACTGTGTAGATTATGACAAATTATGGATAACATTGTGAACAATGGTTATTCCAGAACACCTAATTATGCTCAGGAGGAACCTGTACATAGACTAACAGGAAGTGGATTAAATAGAACAAGGGGACATTGAATGGTTTAAAATTAGGAAAGTTGTGTACTAGGATTCTATTCTTTCTCCAAATTTATTCAATCTATATGCTAAGCAAATTATCTGAGAGTCTGAATTATATGAAGAAGAACAGTGTATCAGGATTGGAAGAAGACTCATAAAATAACTTGCAATATGCAGATCATGAAACCTTGCTTGCTGTCAGTGAAGAGGACTTAACATGCTGATGAAGGTCAAAGACTGCAGAATTAGGTATTTGTTGCATACTTAACTGTACCAATAAATAACATCATGATAGAAGGAAGAGCAAAGTTATCAAAGACTTCATTTTGCTTGGATCTAAAATCAACATTCATGAAACAGTTTCAATAAAGGAAAGGACATATTCCTTGGTGCAAATCTGTTGCATAAGGCTGCATTAAATTATTAAAGAACAAATATATCAGTTTAAGAACTGAAGTGTCCCTTACCTAAGCCACGGTGCTTTCAGTAGCTTCCTATGCATGTGTAAATTGGAGACTGAATAAGGAAAATCATAGAAGAATTGATCATTTGAATTATGGTGTTGGAGAAGAATATTGAAGGTACCATAGTCTGCCAAAAGGTTAAGCATATCTGTGTTGAAAAAGTACAGCCAGAATGATCTTTTGAATCAAGGATGGGAAGACTTAGACTCTCATACTTTGTAAATGTTATGAGAAGGACAAATCTCAGGAAAAGAACATCATGCTTGCTCAGTGATAAAGAAGAAGATCCCCAAAGGAAATGGACTTATACAGTGGGGGCAGCAATACATTCAGATTTGGCAAGGATTGTGAGGATTGCACAGGACCAGGAAGCGCTTTATTCTGTGGTACATAGGGGTGATGTGTCATGCTAACAAAAGCACCAACAAGGCCCAGTGGGAGAGTTACATAAATGTATTTCAACAACATATTATGAAAGGATCCCAGATGGTAAAGTTGTTTAAGTATTTAATAACATTCTTTTAAATGATCAATGAAATGGCTGCTTTTATAAAAGCATTGACTGGATTTCCAATTAATGAAGGGGTTTTGGAACATCACTAAAGAAGACAGAGCCCTACATTGGAAGGTATGTGGGTGATACGAGTTTAAGATTTATCCAGCATGCCAACTCACTCATTGCTTCTGAATCTGAGACTGTTATCAAAGAACAGCTACAAATAGACACCAATCATCTTGCTAATGAAATTTGCATGCCTATCTTTGAGTGCACATGGCATGATAACTAGCTGCTCAGATTCTAACTGAAAGGTTAGCAGTTCAAACTCACCTAGGCACTCCATGGGAGCAAGACTTGGCAATATTCTCCCATAAAGATTACAGCCAAGAAAATCCACTGGAGCAGTTCCGTACTGTCACCTAGGATCTCTATGAGTCAGAAATCTATTCATGATACCCAACAACAAAAATCTTTTCTCTAGAAAATGTATTTTAACTATCTTCTAAGTTAATCTTTTTGTTCATAATTAACTAACAGAACCTTTGTATCTTTTAATGTTTAATTAGATCGTCATTATGCTATTTGATATAATATGATATATATTCTCTCTTTTGAATAATAAATATATGTGATAAATTCTTTCACCAAATTGTAAATACTCTGTGAATATATATTATATAGATATGTATATCAACTTTTTAAATTCAAGTCGTATTCTGTTTTGACCTTTACAATATCAAATTGCACAGATTAAAGACAATCTTCCTTGATTAGAGATTGAATGAAAATGTGAATCACATCTAGTAGAAAATAATCTGTTTTAAAGAAAAAAAATTGTTTAAAAGCCTTCAGGAATTAGTACTCAAATATCAAAGGCATAGGGTAAGAAGTAAAAAGAACTAAAGACAGTAAAATTCAGAGAAGAAAATAAATAGACAAAAAACAGATAAAACTTTTCCTTCTAGCAATAAAAAACAGCAGATTATATCCTGAGTTTATTGCAATTGTAGGAAGCCTTCATTTTGACAGGAGGAATTGTCATAAATCTATACTTTTTTCCTTTCAAATTAATGCTAAATTATTGTTTCAGTGAAGTTTTATTACATGTCTGCTGTGTTCAAAGCTTTCTGTTAGGCTTTATGGGGAAACAGACTAGAAAAAAACATCCTGTTTTCCCTTATGAAATAATCTAGTGCTTAAAATGTTGTTGTTGTGAAGTGCTGTCGAGTCAGTTCTGACCCATAGTGACCCTGTATAGGGTTTCCGAGAAGCAGCTGGTGAACTTGAACTGCCGACCTTGCATTTCAAATGGCTTTGTAGTCTGGCGCATTAACCCACAGCGCCACATAAAATGTACACATGCATAAAAGCAAAGAGTAACACAAAGTCTCTCGGATAAGGCTAAATATGGGAAATACTTTTATAGACAAACATAGTGCAATGACTTTCAGAGGGAAGAGAGGTTAATTTTCTTTTCAGCAACAGATCCTACAAAAAGAAATATGTTACAAAGAAGTCCAAATTGAGACCAGACCTATTTTCTATAATTATCTTGATGAACTTGAAAATGATCAAATTATTGAAACATCTCTTCCAGAAATATTCTGAAATTGAAAACATCAATAATTCCATTATCTCCTTTTGTGAAATGAGGCAGTACTTATAACCTTCATTAAATATGCCTAGCACAATGACTGTGAAAGTTCCTTAGAAACCAAACTTTTGCTTAGAAAAAAATATAGAAGGTATTTAACAAAATGTGAGGCACTATAGGATAAACACTGGCCTTCTAACCACGGGATCTGTGGTTCAAACCCATTAGCTTCTGGAAACCCTATGCAGGATCTCTATGAGTCAGAACTGACTCCAAGGTACTTAACAACAACAATAACAACAATAAACTTTGAGAAAGATAGAAAAGTTTGTTTGGACAAGTTGGAATAATCTACAAGAATGGTGTCTATAGAACTCTGTGAAATGAGCAAATGTTCTAAAATCTGTACTGTTCTATAAGGTATCCATGTGAATATCAAGCACCTGAAATAGAGTTAATCTAATTGAGGGATTATTATAAATTCAATTTTTATCAGTTAATTTAAACTTAAAATGGCCACATGTGTCTAATTGCTACTGCTTTGAACAATAGCATTAAAGTATATTTACTTCAATTATTTGTAAACCAAATGTTAATCGATGAATGAAGAAAGTAAAAAATAGCAAGAAATAGAGAGAGAGAGAAACTGATGGGACCTGCCCATCTCTACAACTCATTCAGCACTCACTGTCCACTTCAGTACTAACTTATTATGAGGTAGGCCTGAAACTTAATATTAAAGTAAAGGAACAAATGACACAGACAGTTGGAGGAATGAAATAAGATGGATGAAAGAGGGAGCAATATGTTACACATCACAATGAAGGTCACCTCTTATTAAACTCAGTAGAGTAGTTTCCTTCTCTAGTGCATGCATATCCAATTAAAAAATGTTGTTGATTAGATCATCAAATACCATTTGTATAGCTATAAAATTGTAAAGGAGTAAGTAAGTGGATAAGACATTGCAATTGTAGAAGGTATGTTGTTGTTGCTAAATTCAATCTTGTATAGGGTTTCCAAGGAGCAGCTGGTGGTTAGTACATATGCAACCCGTGTGGTTAGTTGTCTGTTGGGTGATCCTAGAGCATCACAACCAGAGATTATATTATATATATATATATATCCTACAGCACCACCAGAGTTAGGCCAGTTTGAATGCAAGATCGGTAGTTCAAGATCACCAGCCACACCTCCTCGGAAACCATATACAGGATTGCTGTGAACCAGAATTGACTCAATGGCACATAACAACATACTTATATAAATTTGTTCTGTGCTGTTGAGTCAATTCTGACTCATAGCAATCCGATGTGGTGCTGTGGGCTAATATATCAGACGTCAAAGTCGTTTGCTCCTTGGAAACCCTATACGTGGGTCACCATGGGTCGGAATCGACTCGACGGCACTTAACAACAACATATATTTGTTGTTGTTGCTGTTAAGTGCCATTGAACCGACCTTGCAGTATAGACGGCTTTGCAGTAGGACATATTAACCCACAGTGCCACACTAGGACTCTCTCTCGTTTTTTCTCTATATATCTATATGTGTGTGTGTTGCTGTTAAGAGCTGAGGAGTCAGTTCTGACTCATAGTAATCCTATAAAGGGTTTCCAAGGAGCTGCTGGCAGCTTTGTACTGCCAACCTTATAGTTAGAAATCCAGTGGTTATCCTACAGTGCCATACATATGCTTTAAGTAGAAAGCACTTTTCAAACCAAGCTCAATACATTCATTAATGCTACTAAAGCTAAAATGAAATTTTTATTAACAGAATAAAATAATCAAAAGTAACTACAGATACATTGTTCAAGACCACCTGTGTCTACATGTGAGCAGAAGTGGGGGCAATGCAGCAATGATGACATAGGCTGAGGTTAGCCAGGTTCCATTGACATCCATTGACCTTGAGATGAGTGACAAGAGGAAGGGCAGGCTGGTCTGAAGTTTAGGGAGATGTATGAACTTCTGAGCCTATGGGCACTGACCTATCCCCTGGAGGTTAGGACTGAACATGAAGCAGCCAGCTGGTCTGAAGTGCAGGGAGGTGTGCGTGAACTCCCAAACTTGAAGTTGATAAGCATTGACTTAGCTTGGATGGCTAGGGCTGAGCTCTCCAGCACCTAACCACATATTAGTTATCTTTGCTTTTTAGCACTTCAGAGAGATCTGGGGAAGTAGATTTGTCCAGTGCAATGTGTTATTTTATTTCATGATTAGTGCTACCGTGGGCATTTATTGTGAATACAGTAAAATGAAATCTTTGACAATTTCAATTTTTTTTCTCCATGTTTCATGATATTGCTTACAGTTATAGTTGCAAAGATTTTGGTTTCATTTATGAGGTGGTGGAAATAGACCGTGGAGAAGCTCAGTATCATCAGCCAAAACAAGGCCAAGGGCAACTTGTGAAACAGATCATCAATTGCTCATGTAGTTAGTGACTATATGTATTCCTTCCATCTTCTTTTGATGCTTCCAGCATCATTTAATATTTTGTAACATTGCAAAGTATGATTTTTCTTAAGTTCTCTCAGTTTGAGAACTGCCAAGAGTGTTCTTTCCTTGGTTTTATAACTTCAGGTCTTTGCGTTTTTTATTATAATACTTTGTTTGTCTTCTTATGCCACTCTTTGGAACCTTATTAAGTTCTTTTATTTCATTATTTCTTCAAACATTTCATTTAACAGATGTGAATTTTCTGACTCCACTTGAAGAATGATCACTTCAGTAGTAAAGAAAGACATTTCATACTAATAATCATGAGATGAAGTAAAGTTGATTATAGGATAAGTATAATGCTCTGAAAATCATTCCGTGAAATCTAGCTCTCTTAAATTAGATTTTAAATATACAGCATCATTTTTGTTAAATCAGAGATGAGAACTGTTTTCAGTTTCAACTGAACAGATGATTAAAATAATCACATTAAATCAAAATGTTCACACAATCCTTCATTGTGGAGAAATTTTGGAGAGACACAAATGCATACAGACTCTGGGCTCAAGCTGCCTGGATGTGATTCATGCTTTGATATTAGATAAGTAAGCACATTTCAAATTGTTTAATCTCTGTGTTTCTTTTGCCATATAATTGGGATGATAATATATGACATTCACCCTATAGGCTTTTTATACAGATTAAATCAGTTAATATACGTTGTTGTTGTTATTAAGTGCTGTCAAGTCAGGTTCCTACCCATAGCAACCCTGTATAGTACTTCCAAGGAGCAGCTGGTGAATTTGAACTACAAGCCTCCTGGTTCAAATGAAATTTGCAGTCCAGTGTATTAACCAACAGCACCACACCAGGATGTTTTAAACAGTGTCTATCACATAAACAGTATAAAAACCTGACATGTTTGTTATTTTTATTTTACATTAGCACAATTTCCATTGAAAAATTTCTAGTGATACTAGTAAGAAAGGATATCATAAAGGAATATGAAAACTTGTGATGCATGAAATGGATTTATAGGTATATATTATGTGGGTTAATGTGCCAGACTGCAAAGCCATTTGAACTGCAAGGTCGATGGTTCAAGCTCACCAGCTGCTCCTTGGAAACCCTATACAGGGTCACTGTTGGTCAGAATCGACTCAACGGCACTTAACAACAACAACATTATGCTAGAGATGTGAGAATATGGATTTTGAATATTTTTTTTCACTGAAATTCCCCATGTGACTCAAATACTACCAGGCTCATAGTAGATCATCAATAAGTGGCTATTAATTACAATGAATTATAATGGATACAAAGAGACACTTCCATTATATGCAACACTTCAGAGCTAAATTTTCAAATATATCTAAAGAGTTATAACTAAATGTACATTCAATCCATATCAAAATAGGAAATGTTAAACTATTTCAAGAAAGACTGCCAGAGATTTGAGAAAAGAAGTCTCCATGAATTCAGTCATTTCAAAAGGATAGAAGACTGCAAAATGTGTTGATAAGTCATTGGTATATGCAGTATATGGTATATGGAAGAATAATAAAAGAGAGGGAAATATATTAATTGTAATGAATTCCTGACTTGTGGTTTAAGAGAATTGTATCACGCTGCATCCTTCACAGAATAAAATCTGTTAAATTTTGGGTTTATCTTCTTGAGTTCCTTTCACCTGGTCTGCTTAGTTATTGATGTCCCAAAAGAATAAAGGATACCTAAACAATTGTAGTGAAAAGTAAAACTTTATGACTCTACTTTGGAGCCCTATGTGTACTTTGCTTTACAAATCACAAGAGCATATTTTTTTTATAAAAGAAGATTAGCTTTACATAATGGTCCCAGATTCTTTCTTATAAGGAATATTATATACTTTTATAATATTTCAAGCTTATACTCTGACATTTGTTTGTGCGAACACTCACTTTCCCAGAGAACAAATCACGTTAGCTAACAGGCAGAAAGAATATGTTGCAACTCTCTCAGGGTTCTGTGAAGTTCAATGTGGTATTCAGGACATAAGAAACTTTACTACATCACTCTGGTCTATTTTCCCATCAATCTGTTTTCCCTGAAACCACATAATTTTACTTTATAAAATTACCTTAAATTGTTATTAAGATCACAAAGGCAAATTTGCAATACTCCTTGAGTTGGAAACTAAACTCTTTCTATATTGTAACACACAATTCTTATTCTTCTTAAGCACCATTGAGTTGGTTCTAACCCATAGCAACCCTGTATAGGGTTTCCAAGGAGAAGCAGGGTGTAAAAGAGGATATTTTTACTCAAAACATTACTCCATTAAAAAATGTTTTGATAAATTAAAAATAAATTAATGACATCTATCTGGAGTTACTATGCTCCTATAATTCTACAAGATACACATAGAGGTATCCGAGTTTTGAAGGATGCAAAGAAATATGGTCTAAATATATAATGTTTATTTCTCTCTAGTTTTAGACATTTTATTAATTTGATCTTTCATATGCATGTGCAGGCAATATAACAGCTATAAGCAAAAAGAGACCAGAGTGAAGAAATCAAGTTTGTAGTGAAGGAAATATTTTACAGGGGATGGTGAAATGTTTTGCCTTGCTACAGTGGAAGATTAAATAAAATTTGTTCAAAAAGCAGTCTTAAAGCTTACATCTCAAAGAGATTCTTGTTCCTAAACTTTTTTTTTTTAATCTAAATTTGGAAGTACATGAACATTTATTTTTTTTACCTCTGTTTAATCTAAAATAAAGGAGAATGATTTAAGATCAGTTAAGTGATGCAAGAAAGTAAATATAAATAAGGGTGAAAATATAATAATAGTATATAAGGATCCGTAAAAAACTATCCACATTTCAGATATACTAAAGCACCTGTCATCCACATCCACAGCTGATGAAAACATTGAGCATGTACGTGAAATGATTCTGTCAAATAGACGAGCAACAATGGATTATACGTCAAATCATTTGCAAATCAGCCGAGGTGGCTCTGCCTATGAAATAATTCACAACAGACTTTGGTTATGAAAAGTTGGTGCAAGATGGATACCAAAACAACTCACAGAAGGGCATAAACAGAAGTGTTTGGACATCTACAAACAAAATTTAGACCAATTCTTGGTGGAAAGTAAACATTTCTTTAAAAAAAAAAATGTTACTGTTGATGAGACTAGGATTCATCATTAGAAGCCTAAGAGTAAACAGCAGAGAATGGACCGGAAACATCCTCAATAGCCAACCAATAAAAAGTTCAAAGTCAACCATTAGCTGGAAAATTGATACTTACCCTTTTCTGGGATTCTCAAGGGTCAGTATTAGTACACCAAGAGGTAAAAGATTTAACAACCAACAGTGTTTGTTACAGTGAGATGGTCACTAAAGAGCTGAAGTCTAAGCTTCTTATTAATTGCAGAACACTGCTATCCAAGGACATTGTGATCTTGTATGTCCCCACACCTCTGCCGACACTGTTGACACTCTGCAAAAACTTCATTTTAAGCTGCTAAAGCATCCTCCCTTTGATTTTGCTCCATTAGACATTAACCTGTTTGGGTCCCTGAAATCAGCCCTTTGATGATGAAGATTCACTTCTGATGATGAAGTGAAGACAGCAGTGCCTTCGTGGCTCACAGCTCAGCCTAAAACATTTTTAATAATGGAATACAAAAACTTGTTGACAGATGGACACAGTATATTTGTAAAGCAAAGAGCTTATGTCAGAAAATGATGTATTTTTCTTTTCTAAGAGTTGATTAAAGTAAATTCTGCAGCAATAGTGTTGATAATTCTGATTCACCCTTGTACATATGATATACACTAAATTAATTGTCACTCCCACTAGTATGAATGTTGTTGTTGTTAAGTGCCTTCGAGTCGATTCCGACCCATAGTGACCCTGTATATTTCCAAGGAGCAGCTGGTGAGCTTTAACCACTGATCTTAGAAAACTATTAATCATAAATTGAAATGGAGTTATTAATTGATGGACGTTGTTGCTGTTAAGTGCCTTCTAGACAGTTTTGACTTATAGTGACCCTGTATAGGGTTTCCAAAGAATGGCTGGTGAGTTTGAACAGCCAACATTGTGGTTCAAATCAATCTTGCAGTCTACTGCTTTATCCTACAGTGCCATACCAGAACTACTAGACTTAATATTTATAAACTCCCCCAAAATGACTTTTTTTCTTGATGGGTCTTCATAAGAAAAGGTGGGGTGAAGACACTATTCAGTTGTGAGTGATATTTAACAGGGCTAAATGTGATTAGTTTTACTGCCATGCTGGGTAGAAAATGAGTCATTTCAGAAGCAGATGGAGAATCTCATTACCTTCAAGGAAGTTGAGCCACGGCCATGAACTGCCTCAACCCAGGAACCCAAAACTGTGACACCTGAGAGGTGACAGAGATTTGCAATGGAGGTGTACCAGTAGAACAAAGAGGCAGAGCACCAGACAGAGCTGTGGGCTTCCCAGATCACGAAGCAAGTAAAACAATGTCTTCTGGCAGGAGGCTTGCTTGTGAAATGGGACATAGGACAAGGGACCAGAGAGAGGCCTGCCTGAGGGCTTGGCAGAGAATAGTCTATCTTGACCAAAGAAATGTAACCCAAACATTTCTTGTCTTGCACTATATCCTGTTATCTTCCCTAGTAAACCCTTTAACTGGTAGTACATTGTCTGAGTTCTGTGTGTCCATTGCAATGAATTATGCAACTCAGCTGAGTAGAGTTTCATGGGCGGGACGGTTGGTGCCATTTGCTATACCACCTTTTTTGGCCACTCCTTACATGCCTATTAAATGAATGTTGATTTTGGATTTGTGTGTTTTGAATGGTGGAGTTCCTGGAATGCTTGGGTACTTAAAAATTGACAAGGGTACATGATAGAATTCTGAAAGGCCAATGGCATGTTTGCATTATTCAGCCAACACATTCAAATTAATTATTTTGACTATTAAATAAAAATCATTCTTTAATGTAGAATATTGCTAATATCCTAGTTGTGCTTATTAGTATTCACTAACAGAAATCTTGAAGGCACTAAAGAATATAAAACTTGAAGTAAATTAATGCTAAGCAGTAAAATTGATAATAACTCTGAGTACATACAAAGATAAGCAGCTGGTTTTATGCAGATGGCCAATAAAATATTGGAATGCCTCCCCCCCCCACCTCAAATAAATGTAAGGTTTGGTAGTAGTATGCTACATGATCACTGAGGTTAGTTTTTAGTTTTGGTAGATTTGAAATTTTAACGCTTAACCTCAATTTTCTCCTTGTAAAAATAATACTTGGCAAATGATACACGTCACATTACAGTGTCTTTCTCTCTTGCTCACTTTTTTTTTTTTTTTTTTTTTAAGTTTTTATTGTGACTTGAATGATAGTTTGTATGGAAGAACATTGGTTTTACACTCATCGTCTCATTGCAGTGGTTATAGGCTCCTTCGTGCATCATCATTCAACAGTATTTGCTTTGATTCCTTCTGTTTGTTTAATTTGTGTGTTTGTTTTGGGGGGATATACACAAAAACACTCAGATATTTATAATCATTTAAACAACCAACGGACACATTCTGCAAGTCTGCCACTTGGCCACCAGCACACAGCCTTTCTCTATCCATGAGTCCGGAGTCTTCAGTTGCTCCCTTTCTCCGTATCCTCACCTCTGCCTCCATCTCTGGTGTCACTGCTTCTCTGGATATGGTCTCACATTCCACTATGCTCTTCTCCCTTGATGGTCCTAGGGTCTTTTGTTCCTATACTGTAAGATTAACTACTCCCTCCCCCCCTCCTTTTTTTTTTTTTTTTTTTACAAAATTCTACCTTTACAGCTGTGACAATTGTAATTAATCATGATAACCATTACTCACTATTGAATCATAAGAATCTTATCCCCATCTCTTTTCACCAGACCTGTCTAGACAAGATGAAAACTATTCAGTGGAATATCTTCCCCACACACACTCTAACTAAACTCCCTCTTGAAAACTTGTAAGCCAGGCACTTTGTGCCTTTATTGTTGTTGTTAAGTGTCATCCCTCATTTTAGGTAGCCAATGTCTAAGTTACCCATCCCTATCAATAGGATTGATCCTTGATGTGAAGACTCCTTCCTGCTCAATTGGTATTTTGAACTTATTGTTATAGCTTCTGAGAACATTATGAGTTTAAAGAAACAAGGAACAATTTAAGCAATAAGATATTTTACACTATTATTTGACAATTACACTGAAGAACTTGTAGATTTTTATGTATCTGAATTTACTGATGGACTACATATGCTTCCTCCCAGAGTTACACCTAATAATTTTTAAATACAAACCTTATAAACTGTCATTAGCCTCATGATGCTCTTATCATCACAGAAATTGTCAATACTGTAACCCTCATCTAACAGAGTACTGTTTTACTCTAACAATCAGGATTGCCAGGAGTTAGAATCAATTCAACAGCAACTGGCTAATAACTTATTCAATGGAAATTGACAATGTGATTATTTACGGAGGTCACAATGCACACCAAACATTTGAACCTAATTCATGTTTTGGTTCTCAGAAAAACCTATTATGAAATTTTTCTTCTTTTTGGTATTATTCCATTAAGGATAATCAATAAAAAGCTTAGGCCCATACCTAGTGTTAAATGGGGAGTGCCAAAATGAATTGGAACCTATGTAGCAATCAAAGAAATGCGGTAGTAAAATGTCCGGAGACAAGAAAAATGAAGCTAAGATTTTATTTACAATGATTTCCAATTTCTGTTTTATTTTTTAACTTATTTAACTTTCTTCTATTTTTCATTTCCACCACCTTTCTGTCAGTTTGTCATGCTGTGGTGACTTATGTGTTGCTGTGATGCTGGAAGCTATGTCACTGATATTATAAACAGCAGCACAGTATAGCCATGGTGGAGAGGCAGACTGCTTCGGAATGTCTACCCACCTTAAATAGTGTCAGTAGCAGTAGAGACTGTCAGGTAGCACCACAAGATTGATTATTGAAAGATGATGAATAGTACTGGAATATTGTCAGATACAGTGCCAGAAGAGGAACCCTCAGATTGGAAAACACTCAATATGCAACTGGGGAAGAGCTGCCTCTTCAAAGTAGAGTTGACCATGATGATACAAAAGGAATAAAGTTTGTGGAACCTTCATTAGCTGATGGGGCAATTCAAAATAGGGAGAAATAGCTGTAAATATCCATTAATAAGCAGAACATACAATGCAGTAAGTATGAATCTATGAAAATTGGAAGTTGTCAAAAATGAAATGGAATGCATAAGGGTCAATATTATAGGCATTCATGAGCTGAAATGGACTGGTAATGGCCATTTCGAATTTGACAATTAGATGGTTAATTATGCCAGCAATGATTAATTGAAGAGGAATGGCATCATATTCATCATCACAGAATGTTTAAAGATCTATCTTGAAGTATAAAGTGATGTGTGATAGGATAAGATCTATACAAGGAAGACAAGTTAATGCCATTATTATTCAAATTTATGCACCAGTTGAAGAATTATAACAACTTCTTCAGCCTGCAAGTACCCAAATATGCAGTCAAGATGTATTGATAATTACTGGTTATTTGAATGTGAATGTTGGAAATAAAGAGGAAATGATTTTCAATCATTTGAAAATATGGCATTGGAAACAGAAATGATGCTAGCGATACATTACAGAATTTTACAAGACCAGTGACTTCTTCATAGCAAATATCTTTCTTAAATAACATAAAAGATGACAATACACATGGACCTCATCAGATGTAATAAACCAATCAAACTGACTACATCTGTGGGAAGAGACAGTGGGAAAGCTCTATATCATCAGCCAAAAAAAGACCAGGGGCAAACTGTGGAACAGTTTTTTTGGCTGATGATATACAAGTTCCTCAAATGCAAGTTCAGGCTGAAGCTGAAGAAAATTGAAGTTTATGAGATGCACAATTTTACCTTGAACATATTCCACCTGAATTTAGAGATCATCTCTAGAGCAGATTTTATGCAGTAGATACTAATGACTGAAGACCACAAGAGCTGTGGGATGACAACAAAAACATTATTAGGAGAAAGTTAAAGGTAATTAAAAAGGGAAGAAAGAAGGAAAAGACCAAAATAGATGTCAGAAGAGACTCTGAAACTTGCTCTCCAGCATAGAGATGCTATAGCAAATGAAAGAAATGAGGAAGTCAAAAAGTTGTACAGAAAATTTCTAAGGATGGCTTGAGAAGATATAGTCAAGTATTATAATGAAATGTGCAAAGACCTGAAGTTAGAAAAACAAAAGGAAAGAACATGCTCAGTATGTCTTACACTGAAAGAGCTAAAGAAACAAATCAACCCTCGACTTGCAATATTAAAGGAATCTCTGAGCAATTCTGCTGCACAAGACCTCTTTAAAGTGTTGAAGAGCAAAGATGTCAGTTTGAGGACTAAGGTGTGCCTGTTACAAGCATGGTATTTTCATTAACTTCATATGCATTTGAAAGTTGGACAGTGAATGAACAAGAAAGACCATAGAAAAATTGATGCATTTGAGTTGTGGTGTTGAAGGAGACTGAAAACAAACAGATCTGTATTGGAAGAAGCACAGCCGTAGTGCTCCTTGGAATTCAGGACGGCCAAACTTCATCTCTCCTACTTTACGCATATCAGGAGGGACCAGTCACTGGAGAAGGATATCATGTTAGTAAAGTGGAGGGTTGGAGAAAAAAAGGAAGACACTCCATGAGATGGATTGGCACAATGGTGGTGGTGATGTGCTCAGGTGTAGCAACGATTGTGAGGTTGACCCAGGACCTGGCAATATTTCATTCTGTTGTGCATAGGGTCACTGAGAGTTGGTACTGACATGATGGCACCTAACAACAACAAATGAGAAAAATATTGAATGATGCAGAAAGCATCAAAAGAAGATAGAAGGACTACAGTCATTGTGTCAAAAAGATTGCTGTTCAACCATTTCAGAAGAAAGCTATGATCACGGAGCAATAATACTGAAGTAATAAGTCTAAGGTGCACTGAAGACTTAGGTGAAAAACAAGACTTCAGCAATTGATGGAATAAAAATGGAAATCTTTCAACGAATTCATGGAGCACTGGAGTTGCTCAGTCATCTATGCCAAGATATTTGGAAGGCAGCTACTTTGCCAAGGATTGGAAGAGATCCATATTTATGTCTCTTTCAATAAGAGGTAACCTAATGAAATCTGGAAATCATCAGACAATAGCACTGATATCACATGCAAGAAAAATTTTGAGATAATTAATAAATGGTTACAATAGAACATTGATATTTAATTGTGCTTATGAGAAACCTGTAAATAGATTAAGATGCAGTTGTGTGAACAGAACAAGGAGACACTGAATGGTTTAATATTAAGAAAGGTGTACACCAGGATTGCATTATTTTCACAAAATAACTTGAGAAGCTGAATTTTATTAAGAAGAATGTGGCATCAAGATTGAAGGCAGACTCACTGACAACCTGCAATATGCAGATGATACAGTCTTGCTTGTTGAAAGAGAAGAGGACTTAAATACTTACTGATGTCACTCAAAGACCACAGCCTTCAGTATGGGCTGCAGCTCAATGTAAATAAAACAAAAATCATAATAAATGGAGAAGAGATTGACGTTGTCAAAGACTTAATTTTGCTTGGATCCACTGTAACACTTATGGAAGCGACAGCCGAAAAATCAAATGGTGTGTTGCATTAGGCAAATCAGCTGTACAAAACCTCTTTAAATGTTTCAAGAGCAAAGTTACCAGTTTGAGGACTTAGGTGCACCTGACCAAAACTATGGTACTTTTAATAACTTCATATGTATGTAAATGTTGGAAAGTGAATAAGGAAGATTGTAGAAGAACTGATATATTTGAGTTACTGTGTTTGAGAAGAATATTTAAAGTACCACGAACTGCTAGAAGAACAATCAAATCTATATTTGAAGTATTACAACCAGAACGCTACTTAGAAGCCAGGATGGCAAGACTTTACCACTTAAACTTTGTGTGTATTATCAGAAGGGACCAGTCCCTGTAGAATGATATCATGAGAGGTAAGGTGTAGGGTCAACAAAAAAAGATGTGTTGTGCTGACACACACACCCAGTGAGATGTGTTGACATAGTGGCAGCCACAATGCACTGTAACTTAACAACGATTGTGAGAACAATGCAGGACCAGGCAGTGTTTCATTCTGTTGTGCATGGGGTCACTAGGAGTTAGAACTGATTTGACAGCAAGGAGCTCTGGTAGCATAGTGGTTATGAGTCAGGCTGCCAACCTCAAGGTCAGTAGTTCAAAACAACCAGTAGTTCTGTGGGAGAAAGATAAGGCTTTTTGCTCCCATAAAGATTTACAGCCTTAGAAACCCTGTGCAGGGTCATTATGAGTTGGAACCAACTCCACGGTACTTAACAAGAACAGAAGAAGGTTTTTGATTTAGAGTGAAATACATTTAAATTTGAACAAATACACATAACTTACGACCGATACCTTCAAATACATTTTTAATGCATCAAGGGACATGATTTTTTTAAAGGTTGAAGATCTTTAGAAAGAATGTTCAAGATTTTAAGTAGTATTAAATCAAGGGAAATAATGAGTTGACTGCTAAGCACCTTCCTTTTTAAATTCATATCAATAATAAGCAGATGTCACACATTAAGCAAGTAGCTGAGGAACATATAATCCAAGGAATATTTATAAAGGAGTCAGAGCAAACGATGGGTGTACAAGAGGCTAGTAATCAGTGGTTAGGTCATTGTCAAACTTGGACCTTAATTTAAAAGGGTGAGGAGCAAGGTTGTTTGAACTCACAAAAATTAGCTTTATGAAATGGACCACCTGAGAGGAACTGTGTCCTTTGATTTAGGTACAGAGCCTGTCTGTGTATATATCTCCTGCCCTATAAGGAGTAAAAGAAGGGACTAAATATTATGACTATATTGTTATCCTTCCCATCAAGTGCCCACTGGTTACTCCCATTGTCCAAAGCCATGAATAATTCAGAGGTGAAAGTCCATTGAGGTATTTATAGATCAGCCTCCTGGGCTATTCACTAAGAAAGGTAAAATGGAACATGGCTAGAAGAACAAGAGGAAATTTTCCAGCATTCTGCATCTACTCTTTTACAGGTGAAAAGGTGACTCTAATACATGGAAATTCCATATTCTGGTGCTGACAGTGTCCCACTGCTATTCATAAGATTTTCAGTCTTTAAATATTCATAAGTAGTCTGTCTTTCATTCTTCCTAGTGTGTCTTCATCTGGAAGCTTAACTGGAAGCTGTCCACCATGGTTGACTCTGCTGATAGTTAAAATACCCGTGGCATAGTTTCCAGAATCACTGCAACACGCAAGCCACCATAGTACAACAAACTGAGTGATGAGTGGTGCATAGGCTCACTGTAAGTCGGTACCAACTTGATGGCAGCTAACAACAATATAAGGGATATATAGATCCTATTAGCTATCATATCATTCTGAATGGATGTCAGCTCAGTCTTATTCCTACTCAAAACCTAAAATATTAGCAAATCTGAGTGTTCTTATATGTAATTCACAAAATAAAATAGGGAAAGTAAGTTTTAATCGACATAAAATATAGCTGTTCACATCTCCACTAATATAGCTAGAGAAAGTAAATGGGCTCTAAATTATTTTAGCCACACCCAATCAGTGTGTTACCTGACTTAGTCTACATAGTATTCTTCTCCCCCATTGTTATGATCCTGTGGCATAAGCCTCTGATTTATTCTGCCTTTATTGGGTTATCTCATTATTTCATTATTCCATTACATGCCCTATTGAGGAACGGAAGTACTCTGGTTACACCTCTGGGTTCCAAAAATAGTTATCCTTGCCTCCATTATATGGCAGCAATGCTATTCCATCTTGGTAAATAACATCAATTACCCAGCATGATTCTTTTCTCTTCAGTTTGTTCTACAGCTTGCAGAGTTCATAATGACTAGATGGTAGACTCAATTTCTAATTTAACAGAGCCTTGACTATGTTCCCTGGTGGGATCATTTCTCCCTTATGCCCATAAGGCCTAAGACTATAAAGATGGAAAATAAATATTCCTTCAGTGTGTTATTTAGTGAAAGAGACCACTCCCATTTCCTTCCTTAGTTCCTGGACGTGTGCATTCTCTCTATAAGAGAGACATCACTATGCAGTTGGCACTTGTTTAAGGTGTATAACACATTCTGTGGCACAGCCTCCTAAATAAATGCACAAGGTTTGCCTTCCAATTCATTCTGTCACAGTCTATAGAATATTATTTCATCCTATACATGGGAGAAAGATGAGGCTTTCTGCTCCCATAAAGATTTACATTCTTGGAAACCTCTGGGTTACTCTGAGTCAGAACTGGCTTGGCGGAATGCAGAAGAAACAGCAGCTTCTGGATGTTGGGGTGTGAGATGTATAGATTCTTTCTAATGAATCCTGATTCATTACTTTCATCATACACACACTGGTAAGATGTTGTTAAACAAAAGTCATTACTAAAAATTTTGTAACTTTACAAAAGGTGGTATTGACAGAATTCTTATGGCTATAGAAATTAAATCCCAGACCTTTATCTCTCCCTGTTAGAAGACATTTTACTCAAAATAATGACAGTGGCTAAATCACCCTGTACCAGAAGGTCAAGAATGGTGCCACATTAGTGTCTCTGTGCTCGCTTTTGATACTGGCTAATAGGGTGATCATGATCATACCAACTTTCGTGAGAAGTCCATCTGATCAGACCTATGCGTAGTCTTCACCTATGCTATCCTGTTCACTTAATACCCATTGAGCAAACACTGCGTTAACTATATAAAGAGACTGAACAACTAGGGTAAGGGTAATTTTGTCTATATGATTAGTAAGAGGTTCCTCTGTAATGGAAGCCCTTTCTGGAAAATTATTATATGGGACATAAATACACATCTTTTATGTCCATTTCAAAAGGACCACTCACATACTTGTCACCAATCTTCCAATCATTTACTACAAGTCACTTTTCAGTTGTTATGCCTGTTGTTGTTGTTAGCTGTCATTGAGTCAGTACCGACCCATAATGACCCTATGCACAGCAGAATGAACTACTGCCCGATCCTGGGCCAACCACACTACTGTTGCCACACTTGCGTCCATCGATGCTGCCACTTGGCCAATCCATCTCTTTTTCTCTGACCCTCCACCTTACCAAACATGATATCCTTCTCCAGTAATAGCCCTCTCCTGACAATATGTCCAAAGTATGAGAGACGAAGTTTGGCCTTCTTGGCCTCCAAGGACCATTCTGGCTGCACTTCTTCCAAAACGGATCTATTGGTTCTTTTGGCAGTCCATGGCACTTTAAATATTCTCCTCCAATACCATAACTCAAAAGCATCAATTCTTCTATGGTCTTCCTTATTCACTGTGCAGCTTTTGCATGCATATGAGGTTATTGAAAATACCATGGATTGGGTCAGGCACCTTAGTCCTCAAACTGACATCTTTGCTCTTCAACACTTTAAAAGTGTCTTGTGCAGCAGATTTGCTTAATGCAATATGTCCTTTGATTCCTTGACTGCTGCTTCCGTGAGTGATGATAGTTGATCCAAGAAGAATGAAGTCCTTTACAAGGTCAATCTTTCCTCCATTGATAAGAATGTTGTTTATTGGTCCAGTGGTGAGGATTTTTGTTTTCTTTACATTGAGATATATAATCCATACTGAAGGCTGTGCTCTTTGATCTTCATCAGTAAATGTTGTAAGTCCTCTTCACTTTCACCAAGGAAGGTTTTATCATCTGCATATCGCAGGTTGTTAATGAGTCTTCCTCAAATCCTGATATCACATTTTTCTTCATATATCCCAGCTTCTCAGATGATTTGCTCAGCATACAGGTTGAATAAGTATGGTGAAAGAATACAACCTTGTT
>NW_006408530.1:4138079-4141174 GCF_000296735.1 Chrysochloris asiatica | reverse complement strand
TATTCCTTCCATCTTCTCTTGATGCTTTCTGCATCATTCAATAAATTACCCAGAGAATCTTTCAGTAATGAAAGTCAAGGCTTGAATTTTTCCTTCCGAGCGTGTTCTTCCTTTTTGGCTTTCTGATTTCAGATCTTTGCATATTTCATTGTAATATTTGTCTTTATTTTCTCCAACTGATCTTTGACATTTTCTGTTCAGCTCTTGTGCCTTGTAATTTCTTTCATTTGCTTTAGCATCTCTACGCTGGAGAGCAAGTTTCAGTGTCTCTTCTGATATCCATTTTGAGCTTTTCCTTCTTTCTTGTCTTCTCAATGACTTTTTGCTTTCTTCCTATATGATGTTCTTGATGCCATCCCACAGCTCTTCTGGTCTTAGGTCTTTAGTGTTTAATGTATCAAATCTATACTTCAGATGGTCTCTAAATTCAGGTGGGATATAAATATATTCAAGGTCATATTTTGGCTCTTGTGCACTTGTTTTCATTCAAGCCTGTTAGCTACTTCTTATAGTGTAGGGTTGATCCATGTGACATGCCATCTTTCCCTCGCTCAGAGTTTAATCATATTTCCTCTCTGAATTTCTGCTTGATGGAGTAATGCTTTCACTGACTCACTAACTTACAGGAACACCCTGTTGCCATCTAGTTGATTCCAGATCTGGTGGCCTGATATGTTATTGAGTAGAACTACTCCATAGGATTTTCTTGGTTTTAATCTTTACAGAAGTAGATTTTAAACATTCCTTCCATGCCAGGCAGTACTGTGTAGATTTGAACCACCAACCTTTTGGTTAGCAGTCAGCATCAAATCTCTTCCTCAACCAGAGTCTTTTGATGTTAATATACAGGGTGGATTCTTATTTAGCCGACATCTGTACTAAATGAAATTACTGTTACAGGTGACAGAAACAAGTATCAGCAACCCCACAGAAAAAAACAGGGAAGTAAATGCTTCATCTTGTTCAGTTCCTGTTCTCTAATATATTCTCAGTGGTTTGCCAACAAGAATCCAGAGGACAAGTGTGCCTGATTGACTTAAGAGTTTAGTAACCCAGTATGCAGAGCAGACAAGAAGGATGCTAAGTGAGATCTGGAGGGTAAAAGACATCCATCACAAGTACCAACAACAAAGCCTTCCATTCCAGTAGTGGGTTTATTTCATAATTTAAGGTACTTTAGGAGTCATGGTGTGATGCTGTAGGATAAGCACTGTGTTGTTAACCAAAAGGTTGGCAATGCAAACCCACCAGCAACTCCTTGCAAGTCTCTGTATGGATTCTATGAGTCGGAACTGTCTCAACAGCACTTAGCAACAAGATAGCATTTTACTTCTCATATTTAATACAATATTATTTTAGTTATAATGTATAATTACAAATTTTTGTGAAAAAAAAATTTTACTCCTGATAATGACTCAAAACAGATTTCTAAATAATAGTTGCTTCATTTTTTTCCCCCTGTGTTTAACCATTGTTACTAATTTGAGAACATTATTAAATATTCAATGCAGTTTCATAAAATAAACTGGTACATTCAGAAATTGTCTTTAAGATACATTTATACTTCCTCAGTTAGATGTACAATCAGTGAATGCAGTGCTCTTTGTCTTTTTGACCAAAAGATATACATATATTTGTAAACTTGGAGAATCGTATCTGTGGTGATAAAATGAACACTAGCAATTATTGTCCATATCAGAAACAATTAATGTGATTTTGGTGTTAAGTAAGAAACTTCTTCAAAATGACCATCATTATACTTGAGATGTCCGTCTCTGGTATGGCTCTGAGGATCAGTACTTGATTGAGAACCACAAGGTCAGTAATTCAAATCCCCCTACTGCTCTGCAGAAACCCTATAGAGGATCGCTGTGAGTCAGACCCAACTCTGACATTTAGCAACAAAAACAACAAAGATCTTCCAAAATCTTCAGGCCAAATCGTTTCTTTGTTTCCAAAGACTTCATGTGGTTTTATTATTGTTTCTCCACCAGTGAAGGTAGAGGTGGCAGGTGATGGGAAGATTTCCCATTTAAACAAAAATTGAAGAACCATTCGGCCATGAGGGACTTTTACTATTTTTAATGAGGAAGCTCATTTTCTAATGCAGAAGGAAAAAATTTCATATTTCAGCCTCATTTTGCTTCCTTAATGCACACTTTAAAAGTGGAATCAATGTTTTTCCAGGAAACATTTATGACTGTAACATGTGCCAAACAACCTCTTACTGCATTTATATGGACTTAATGGATGTGTACAATGCTTTTGTAGGGATAATTGTGAAAGGAATGTAAAACACTTTTTACATTACTATAAAAATTTCCCTTTTTCTAACTAGGAATCAAAGACCTTGTTCCTTGTTCTTGCTCAACTACACTGCATTCCTTACATATAAATTGTGATGAAATTCCTATGAGGAAATATCCTGCTAGATCACACAACTATTCTTTATGGATATTACTCATTGTTATTATAGGTACATTAAGGTATTCTGCATGTAGCTAGATGTAGGTATTTCATCAGGTGTTCTACATGACACTGATCCTTTCTTTTTCATACCCCCAACATATACTAATTTCATTTTGTAGTCATCATAATAAAAGATTTTACCCATTTAATCCATTGTCACAGATTCCCAATTTTTTGGTTCATATGTAGTTAAAATAATCTAATGAGATAATGTGAACTGATTTAGAAAACACAGATAACACTAAAGAAGCTCCTGTCATCTCATGCGATCATTGTTGTTGCTAGGTATCGCTGACTCTGTTCCAACCCCTGTGCACTACAGAAAGAAACCCTCACTGTTGGGTCCTGAACCATCCTCACTGTCATTGCTGCCCTTGAGCCCTTTGCCACTGTCACTCCATCTCATTGGGGGGTCTTTCTTATTTTCGTTGATCTTCTACTTTACCAAGCATAATGTCCTTCTCTAGTGAATGGCCTTGCCTGGTATTATGTACAAAGTGGTCCTTCCTAATAATGTGAGTGAAGTATTGGAAATGAAGTCTTGCCGTCCTGGTTTCAAAGGAGCATTCTGGCTGTACTTACTCCAACACAGATTTGTTTGTTCTTCTAGCAGTCCATGGTACTTA
>NW_006408530.1:4134538-4136638 GCF_000296735.1 Chrysochloris asiatica | reverse complement strand
AGAGTCTCTTCTGACATCCAATTTGGCCTTTTCCTTGTTTCTTTTCATCTTAATGACTTTTACTTTCTTCTTATATGATGATCTTGATTTCATCCCACTACTCTTCTGGTCTCCAGTCATCAAGTCTAATACATCAGATCTGTTCTTGAGATGGTGTCTGAATTCAAATAAGGTAAGTTCAAGGTAATCTTTTGGCTCTTTTAGACTCGTTTTAATTTTCTTCACATTTAGCCTGAATTTGCATATGAATAATTGATCGTCTATTCCATAGTCAGCCCCTGGCCTTGTTTTGGTTGATGATAAGAAGCTTTTCCACCATCTCTTCCCACTAATAATAATAATTTAGTTAATTTGATTTCTGTGTATTCATTCCATCTAATGAGGTCCATAGGTATCATCGTCATTGTGATGTGCTGTGGAGTCGGTTCTGATCATAGCGAACCTGTACAGGATTTCCAAGGCTGTAAATGATTACAGGAGCAGAAAGCCTCATCTTTCTCCCATGGAACTGCGGACCTCAAGGTTCACAGCCCAATTTGTAACCACTCACCACCAGAGCTACATGTGTATAGTTACTTTTTATGTTGTTCAAACAAGGTATTTGCAATGAAGAATCGTTGGTATTGGGTATTGCAAAATTCTATCATGTGATCTCTGGCATCACTCCTGTCACCAAAAACCATATTTTGCAAGTACTGATCCTTCCTCTTTGTGTCCAACCATTGCATTCTAATCACCAGTAATTATCAATAAATCTTGATTGCTTGTTTGGTCAATTTCAGACCTAAGAAGTTGGTAGAATTCTTCAATTTGATCATCACTTGCTTTAGTGGTTGGTGTGTAAATTTGAATCACAGTGATATTACCTGGTGTTTCTTGTAGACGTATGGATATAATGTTTCAATAATCAATATTCTGATGTTAATTGACAGTGTTCCACTGCAATTAATAAGGTTTTCAGTGGTCAAACTTTCAGAAGAAGTCTGCCTCACTTTCTTCCTTTTCCATCTAAATGTGTATGCTCAGTTAAACCTGTATCCTATTGGTGACCCTGCTAGTATTTAAAATACTGGTGCCATATTTTTCATCATCACAGCAACATTCCAAGCCACCATAGTATGACAAACTGACAGATAAGTGTTGGTCTCATGAATTACAGCTCTTTCTCTATCTATCTGGAGCTCTGGTAGCATAGTGGTTACAAATTGGGGTGCTAAGCTCATGGTCAGTGGTTCGAAACTATCAGCTGTCCATGGAAGGAACATGAGGCTTTTTGCTCCCTTAAAGATATACAGCCTCGCAAACCCTGTATAGGTTCCCTATGAGTCGGAACCAACTCCACAGCATAATATGTTGTTATATATTCTTTTTGCAAAAAACAGCTTGTTTCATAACATTGTTTTATGTCCTTGCTTTTTTCTCTTCGTATGATTTGAAAATCTTTCTCCTTCATTAAATATTCTTCTGGAGCATTCCTTTAATTATCATATAGTTTTCTTGTATGGATATAGCAAGTTAGTAGTCAGTATATTGTTGTTCTTGTTGTGATTAAGTGCCGTCAACTTAGTTCCAACATACAGAGACTTGTATAAGATTATCAAGGAGTTGTTGGTTAATCTGAACCGCCGACCTTGTGGTTAGTAGTCCAGTCTTATCCTATAGCACTACACCAGGACTCCTATGTATATCTATGTGTATGGTTGTGGTTTTTGTGTGCCGTGAAGTCAGATCTAACTCAGTCATCCTATATTGGTTTTACAAGGCTGTAAATATTTCTAGAAGTTGCTGGTGGATCCAGACTGCTGACTTTGCAATTAGCAGCCTGGCCCATAACCCACTCCACTACTAAGGATTGCTGTGGGTTAATACACTGGCTTGCAAAGTCTGTTTGAACCACAAGGTTGGTGGTTTAAGCTTACCAGCTGGTCTCAAAAACCCTAAACTGGGTCACTATGGGCCAGAACCGACTCAATGGCACTTAACAGCAACTATATATAAATATATAATTTTGTCTTGCCTTCAGTAAAGGATTTTGAACTTGTACTATGTATATGCAGTTACTTACAATGACATATATGTACCTTATTCTGAAGGCCTCAT
>NW_006408530.1:4123702-4133557 GCF_000296735.1 Chrysochloris asiatica | reverse complement strand
AGTAGTGTTCTTTGTTGTTGGTTGTTTTCAGTCTCAACATAAAAAAAAAAATTATGTATTTCTGAGGTGGAAGAAACCTAATTTGAAGGCCTGTATTTTAATTATTATGTTCATGTTTCTTTTCATGATTGAAATGGACTCTTTCAAAATGTCCTTCTCCTTTTTTCAATTCATTTAATAATTGAATAAGCAATGCTCTAGGCTAAGTCAAAGTTAGAGCAGAATACTTTGGTGAGTCTCATAGACAAAATGGGTAAAGAACAAAGTGCATTAATGAAAATAATGTTATTGTTAAGTTCTGTCGAGTTGGTTCTGAACCATATGATCCTGTATAGCATTTCCAAGGAGTGGCTGGTAAGTTTAAACCACTGGCCTTGCAGTTCAAACTGACCTTGTGGTCCTGCGCATTAACCCACATTGCCACACCAGTAATAATAATATGATCAGTTAATCTCAAAATTAGTGGTTTGGTGATGGCTTAGCAGAGTAGAATTGTCCATCCCACAAAAAGAAAAATTATGAGGTTAACATTTTTGTTAGCAGTTGGCATATCTCTGAGTGGTGATTCACAGGCTTGGTTACAAACTTCTTTGAGCTCAGTCATTTGTAACCAATGGATTCAAAAGTTGCAATAGTGTAAGCAAGAGAATGGAGAAACAACCATGTACATTTTCATGGACTAGGACTGATATTGGCATATATTATTTCCATTCACTTTTCATTGGACCATTCAGTAACATGACCATATTTGGCTGCAGGGGAGACTGGGAAATATTATATAACCGTACGTCCAGGAGGAAGAGAAATGGGTTAGTTCATTATTTAGATATTCTCTGCCATATAGGTAAATGTGTAATGGCATTGGAGTGTTATACAGGCATATTGGAATAAAATAAAAGCTATAAAATTGTAGTGGACAGTGATTACTGAGTAGAAAGTAGAATTTGGTGTCTTATTGCATGATTACATCAATATTACTTATTTATTTTCTACCACCTTTTTTTTTTTTTGAATGTTCAAAATTTTTTTAAATATACGTGTGCAAGTCATGTATTGATTCCTTCATTATTTATTTATAATACAATATATTGAACATAATATACATGTTCAATGAAAAAGGACTGTTTAAATAGTCATATATACAAGCTAAAACATATTTTGCAGCGATTAGAAAATACTTATAGGTATTAATGGATGAATGAGTACCCACAATTACTTTATAAATGATAAAAACAAAGTAAAGTTGAATATGTATGAATTAGCATATTTTAAATATGTATGTTTACAAACAGATAAATGTTAGCTCTTCATTCGAGCAGTAGTTTCATACATTGTTACAAAAACAATTTTTTCTTATCTTTCTGTATTCTACAATAAACATGTGTTAACTTTATCATAAAATTATATATCTATATTTTATTTCTTTAATTTTTATGGTTTTGAACATACACAGCAGAACAAAGAGCAGTTTGACAATCTGTCCATATACAATTCGGTGGTACTGATTACCATTTTCAAATTGGACAGCCACTTCACCCTCCCTTTCTGAATTGTTCTTCCTCTATTAATGCATTCGCTGCCTCCTAAGTTTCCTATCTAATTTTAGGAATTACTATTGTCAATTTGATCCTATTTAGATAGTTCATTTTAAAAATGCAATGCTAAAGTCAAGTATTCTTTGCAAGTTAGGCTAAATTATTGTTTGGTTTTAGGAAAACTTCATGTGATATTTTTTGGCTTAAAATTTACAGATTTTATCAGGACAATTGTTTCAGGAGTTCATTACACATTCATGGCTCCAAAAAGTCTGGATTCCATGAGAAGTTGAAATTCTGTTCTTTTCCCCCCTTTACGTCAGAATTATTCTACATAATCTTTTATCAAAATATACAAAATATTAACATGGTACCATTCAGTACTTATTCTCTTATTGAAAAGGAGGCACTTGTTCATGGAGGACATTTTTAATTTTTAAAAATTGTTGTTGTGAAGTTCCGTTGAATTGGTTCCTACTCATAGCAACCCTGTATAGTGTTTTCCAGGAGTGGCTGTTGAAGTTGAACTGCCCACCTTGCAGTTCAAACTGACCTTGCAGTCCAGCACATTAAACCAGAACACCACATAAGCACTCTGTTAAAAATTAGTGATAGCTAAATTTGGAAATCAGTGTTCCTTTGGCTCTGCCGATCACCCCTCAGTTACTTAGCTAGCTGATGGGAAATGCATCTTTATTGATTATCTACTAGGAGACACACACTTGAGAAACATTAGCTAATGTCTGCTGTATTTGATGCATCTGAACTTGGTATTTACAACTTTCTAACTTCATCAAATCCTTAGTGAAATGTAATGAAGAAAAATCAGATCACCATTTAAGGTATTCATGAAAAATGGGTGTGTGTGGGGGGGGTTATTGTCCGATATACCCGCTTTGTAAGAGGTAGTTATTATTCTTTTTCAAAGGCACAGTAAATGGATTGCTATGTTATTACATTAACAGTATTCATTTAGCTGTTGAATTTGTTAGTTAACTGTGATACTAATATCTAAAGTTATTTATTGTTTGTAACAGAAATGGACCAAATTAAATATATGCTGCGTTTCTTGTTTTATCAAGCATTACCCATGACATACTCTGCGTCTTTCCTTTGGCAGAAGTTCATGGTATACAGGATAAAGTGGTTATTATGTGGATTCTGGTATGTTTTTATTATCTCTGACTCTGCTTCAAACAAAACAGTTCTCTAAATCTCAAACCAGGGCATAGTTATTACTTATTTTTTATTTTTTATTTTTAATCTACTCTCTTCCACATATTTTTGGTAGATTTCTCTTCAAAGGAAAACAAAAGGTTGTTTTTTTTTTTTCTTTTCTTTGCTTTATTTTGTTTTTAAATGGAGGCCTAAACAACTGAGTTAATAACCACAAACACAAACACACACAAAAAAAACCTTGGAGGCCCAAGCAACTGTATATATTTCCACTCTCTTCCAAAGGTCAACTAAAGTAATATATTTTAAAAATTGAATAAATTCAAAACTCCAAAGAAAACAAAATAGGAATCAACAACAGGTAAAGAAGTTTTGTAAGAAATGAATATAGACAGAAGAGTTGTGACTGATTTAGGCACTAGTCAATAGCATTACTTATTTGACTTAATCATTACATCCTCCTTGAGCAAATAGAGCACCATCATTGGAGACAACTATTGTTTTAGAACTTCAGCTAAATTCATAGAACTGGAATCATAGGTTACAAGTACTTCTTCATTTAAGATAGAGCAGTCTAGGATAAGCCAGACATCTTTCTTTGGGCTCTGATAACAGCTCCAAGCTGCTTGTTCTACTCTCCTCCCCAGCCTCCTGTTCAGCAGTCTAGAGACAGGCTTGTTGTAGGCCTGCTGAAGCAGTAAGAAAAAATGCTTGGCGTGTGCATCTGGTACAAAGCAACACTGCTTTTATGATGGCAGGTAATTGTAGTTGCCTCTGTCTCACTACCTGATCGCACATGATGGGAAAACTTAGGTGAGAACCATTTATGCAACTTATGAGTGGGTGATCATTCTAATTAATGTTTAAAACCTGGACTAGTCGTTTGTAGCTGGGCTAGTTTACCTACCTCTACACTCTGATAAAAGAACCCTTGGTAGGGTATTTGGTTACAAGCTAGGCTTCTAACCTCAAAGTCAGCAGTTTGAATCTCTGCTAGAAAAAGAGGACACTTTCTGCACCTGTGAAGATTTATAGCTTCAGAAAATTTATACAGGGTCACTGTGAGTTAGAAGCGACTCAGTGGCATACAACCACACTATGATAAGCACTGAACTGCTAACTACAGAGTTGGTGGTTCAAACCCACCGGCCAATCCTAGGAAACCTTACACAGGGTCTCTATGAAATCAAGACAGACTTGATGGCACTTAACAGCAACACACTATAGAAGAGAAAGCTAGAAATTAAAAAGAACCATTGGGAAGAACCAGTTCCTGTGGGGAGTAGAAATAGAGGTGTACTTTAGCATTTCACCTTCCAAACTCATGCTTTGCCTTTTCACCTTATCTTGTTCAAACCCAAACCCAAACCCAAGTGGGAAGATTTCCAGAAAACTTCCCATACAGGAGGGTAGCTGAATGTTGGAATCACAAACTTAGGTCTGCTACTTGAACACAGCAAAGTGAGAGTTCTTAGTAAAACTTGTCTGTGTCTCTGGGATTTGACAGCATATGTGAGCCCAAACAATAGTGGCTGGTCCACAGTTAGTATTCCAAAAGTTAAGAGCTGGCCTAGAACTTCCATGAGACATGACAAGAGATAGCGCAGCACTAGGAGTTTTACTCTGAATAGTATGATAAAGGTATCTGGATTTCTGTGGAATTAAGGCAACTGTCAACACAAATTAAAATATGTTTAGCAAATTACTAACAGTCTTCTCATCACTTTAGATAGGAAACATATGCCATTCTTTATGTGTGTGTCTGTCTGTGTCCTTGATTCTTTGATAAAAGAAGAGAATGAGAACTCCTAAAATTATTGTGGTCAGAGTGAATGAAAAAGCGAACTCAGACAATAAGCCTGTTGAACGGAGAGACAGGGTTTTCTAAAGGAGAGTTGTGATAAAGTATCCTGAAAATGAATTCTGTGCTACCTTCTGTAAGGCCGTGAAAGGAACGGGCTTCATTTTGTACTCAGCTGGGTCAAATTTACAAGTTTTAGATACAGTGACAGGAGCTCTGGTAGCATAGTGGTTACGAGTCGGGCTGTCAACTGCAAGGTCAGCACTTCGAAAGTACCAGCGGTTCCATGGGAGAAAAATGAGGCATTCTGCTTCCGTAAAGATTTACAGCCTTGGAAACCCTGTACAGGGTCGCTATGAGTCGAAATCGACTGCACAGTACTTAACAACAACAACAGATAGAGTGAAACTCCTCCAGACTTGACAGGACTGCCTTTAAGATCTGAATGTTTTCTAGCTTTGAAAGTGTGTAGTCTTATTATCGCTGTCATATTACTCATTTGCATGGAAAGTATTTGAGTTTTCCTTCTCTGACAGGATTTCTAGCTTACATAGGTTGTGGCTTTTTCAGGTTTTACAGTTTAGACAGTCCCTGGGCTACAAACATCTGACTTATACACAACTATAATTAAAGCCAACTCCCATAAACCCTGTTATAATAAAAATTTGAGGTACATATAGTGATTCATAAGGAGCTCTGATAGCCTAGTGGTTACAAGTCAGACTGCTAACCTCAAGTTTAGCAGTTCGAAACTACCAGCTGTTCTGCAGGAAAAAGATGAGGCTCTCTACTACCGTAAAGATTTGCGGACTCAGAAACCCTATGCAGGGTCACTATGAGTCGCAACCGACTCCATGGTACACTACCACCACCATAGTGATTCATAATAAAACTGGGCATTACCTTGCCATCCCACCACTTATGTGTCGATTTGCTGTACTGTGGTAGCTTGCATATTGCTGTGATTCTGAAAGCTATACTGTTGCTATGTTGTTGCTAAGTGCCAGAGAGTTGGTGTCCAACTTTTAGCCATCCTGTGCAGAGTCCCTGTACAGGGTTTCTGAGGAGCAGCTCATAAGTTGTAACTGCCGGCCTTTATCGCCCGAACCAACTTTGCAGTTTACCACATTAACCAGCCGCGCCCCATCAGAAAGCTATACTATTGGTATTTTCAATACTAGCAGGGTCACCCATAGTGGACAGGTTTCAGCTGAGCTTACAGAGCAAGACAGACTAGGACTACTTGCAAATATCTAGTCACAGTAAACCTTGTGAATAGCAGTGGAACACTGTCATATAGCAACAGAATATTGAATGCTGAAACATGGTGAAGAGCACCAGAATATTGTCAGATATAGTGCCAGAAAATGAGCCCCTCAGATTGGAAGGCACTCAGAATATGGTTGGGGAAGAGCTGCCTCTCAAGGTAGAGTTGACCATGATGACAAATGGAATAAAGCTTTTAGGATCCTCAGTGGGGCACAACTCAAAATGTGGTGAAACAACTGAAAACATCCATTAATAATCAGAACGTGTAACACAAAAGTATGAATCTAGGAAAATGGGAATTTGTCAAAATGAAATGGAATGCTTAAACGTAGATATCATACGCATTAATGAGGTGAATTGAACTGATATTTGTTACTTTGAATCTGTAAACAACATGGTTTACTATGCTGGGAATGACAAATTGAACAGACAACATTCCATTCCTCATCAAAAGGAACATTTCAAGATCTGTCTTGAAGTACAAAACTGTCTGTGAAAAGATAATATACATAAGCCTACAAAAAAGACCAAGTAGCTCTGGTAGTGTGGTGGTTACAAGCCAGTCTGTTAACTTCATGGTCAGCAGTTTGAAACTACCGCTGTTACACAGGAGACAGATGAGGCTTTCTGCTCCCATAAAGATTTACAGCCTCAGAAACCCTATACAGGGTCACTATGAATCGGAACTTGACTCCATGGCACATAACCGTCACCACAACAAAGCAGACCAGTTAACAACCATTACTCAAATGTATGCAACATCCACTAAAGCCAGTGATGATAAATGGAAGATTTCTGCCAGCTTCTTCAAGTCCTGGTGTTGTGCTGTAGGATAAGCACTGGACTGAACGTTGTTTTGAGTCATGGGGTTGGCTGTTCAAACTCAGCAGCCACTCTTTGGAAAACCCTATACAGGTTGCTATAAGTCAGAAATGACTAGATGGCACTTAACAACAGCAACAAGAAAATTCTTCAGTCGGAACTTAATCAAACATGCATTCAAGATGTATTGATAATTGCTTATGATTGAAACGCAAATATGAGAAAGGATCAGTCATTGGAAAATATGGCTATGGTGAGAGAAATAATGCTGGACATCTAATGATAGAATTTTGAAAGACCAATGACTTGTTCTTTGCAAATAACTTTTTCAAACAACATAAGAGACAACTATACACATGGACCTCACCAGGTGAAATATGCAGAATTCAATTTCACTACATCTCTGGTAGCATAGTTGTTATGAATCGGGCTGCAAACTACAAGGTCAGCAGTTGGAAACTACCAGTTGTTCCTTGGGAGAAAGATGAGGTTTTCTGCTCCCATAAAGATTTACAGCCTCGGAAACCCTGTACAGGGTCACTATGAGTCAGAAACGACTCCACGACACATTAACGCCACCACCACATCTGTGGAAATAGACTGGGGAAAAGCCCCACATCATCAACCAAAATGAGAACAAGGACAGAATGTGGAACATATCATCACTTGCTCACATGCAAAATCAGGTTCCAGCTGAAGAAAATTAAAACAAGTCCACGAGAGCCAAAATATGACCTTAAATAGTGTTGCTGTTGTTAAGTGCAGTCTAGTTAGTTCCGACTCACAACAACCCTGTATAGGGTTTCTGAGGAGTGGCTGGTGAGCTTGAACCATTAACCTTCCTGTTCAAACAGTTGTTGCGGTCCAGCACATTAACCCACAAAGCCACACCAAGATTCCTTGAACATATCTCACCTGGATTTTAGGGATCATCTCAAGAATGGATTAGATGCATTAGACACTAATGACTGAAGACCAAAAGAATTGTGGGATGACATCAAGAAAGGTCATAGAGAAAGTGAACAAGAGGTCATTAAGAAGTCAAGAAAAAAGAAAAAGACAAAAATGGATGTCAGAAGAGACTTTGATACTTGCCCTCCAGTGTAGAAATGCTAACACAAATGGAAGTAATGAGGAGGTAAAAGAGCTGAACAGCAAATTTCAAATGACAGTTCAAGAAGACAAAGTAAAATATTATAATGAAATGTGCAATGATCTGCTCTTAGATAACCAAAAGGGAACAACACTCCCAGCATTTCTCAAGCTGAAGGAGTGAAACTAAAAACTCAAGCCTCAACTTGCAATACTGAAAGATTCTTTTGGGAAAATATTGAATGATGCAGAAAGCATTAAAAGAAGATGGAGGAAATAACACAGACTCACGGTACCAAAAATATATGGTCAGTGTTCATTCATTTGAAGAGGTAATATGTCATCAAGAGCTAATGATCCTAAAGGAAGAAGTTGAAAGTACACTGAAAGCACTGGCAAAGAAAAAGCCTCCAGGAATTGATGGAACACAAATTGAAATCTTTAAACAAACTGATGTGGCACTGGAGACACTCATCTATGCCAAGAAATTTGGAAGACAGTTACCTGGCCATTTGATTGGAAGAGATCCATAAGTTTGCCCATTCCAATGAGACAGGTTACCCAATGGAATGCAGAAACCATCGGACAAGGTTATTAATATCACATGCAAATAAAATTTTGTAAAAGACACCTGCAATAGTACAGTGACAAAGAACAGCCAGAGGTTCAAGAGAGATTCAGTGGAGGATTTGGAATTAGGGATATTACTGTTGATGTCAGGTAGATCCTGGAGGAAAGCAGAGAGTACCAGAAAGTAGTTTACCTGTGCTTTATTGACTACACAAAGACTTTCATTTGTGTGCATCGTGACAAGCTATGGACGACATTTCCCAGAATGAGTATTCCAGAACAATCTTTGTTTATGAGGAACTTGCACATAGACCAAGAGGTAGTTATTCAAACAGAACAGTGGAACACTGAATGGTTTAAAATTCGTAAAGGTGTGTGCCAGGATTGTATTCTTTCATCCTACTTGTTCAGTCTGTACACTGAGCAAATGATTTGAGAACCTGGATTATATGATGAAAAACATGGCATCAGGGTTCGAGGAATATGCATTAACAACTTGTGATTAGCAGATGGTACAACCTTACTTGAGGACAATACAGAGGACTTAAAATACTGATGAAAATCAAAGACCACAGCCTATAGTATGGATTACACCTTAATGTGAAGAAAACAACAAACAAAAATCCTCATCACTGTACCAAAAAAAAAAAAATCATAATACATAGAGAACAGTTTTCTAAGACTTCATTTTGCTTGAATCAACCATCAACACTCAAATTTTCAGTCAATAAATCAAATTACATATTACATTAGACAAATCTGCTGCACAAGACCTCTTTAAAGTGCTGAAGAGCAATTACGTCAGTTTGAGTGCTCCTGACCCAAGCCATGGTATTTTCAACTACCTCATATGCATGTGAAAGTTGGATAATGACTAAAGAATACTGTAGAATGGATGCATTTGAGTTACAGTGTTGGAAAAAAATAATCAAAGTGTTATGGATCACCAAAGGAACAAATTTGTGTTGGAAGAAGTTCAACCAGAAAGCTCCTTAGAAGCCAGAATGGCCAGACTTTTTCTCTCATACTTTGAACATTTTATCAGGAGGAACCAGTCCCTGAAGAAGGACATCAAAGTGTGTCAGTGATACAGAGGATGACCCCCAACCAGATGCATTGGTACACTGGCAACAGAACTGGACTCAAGAGTAGCAATGGTTGTGAGATTAGCACAGGATCAGGAAGTGTTTTGTTCTGTTGTGAATAGGTTGCTATGAGTTGGCACCTACCAACAACAACTTTACCACTCCCATCTTACATTATTATTATTATTACTCTATGAAGGAGCTCTGGTAGCATAGTGGTTACAAGGTGGGCTACTAACATCAGGGTTTGCAGTTCAAAATTACCAGCCCTTCTGCAAGTGAAAGATAAGACTTTCTGCTCCTATAAAGATTTATAACCTCAGAAATCCTGTGCAGGGTTGCTATGAGTCAGAACCAACTGCACAGCAAATAATTACCAAAATTACTGTATGAGTATGACTAAAAAAAATATTGCTAGTTGAGTTCCAATTTATCAGGCTTACTCCAAGCAAAACATAAACATGTCTCTGCATTCAGATGATGTTGATGTTCCTGAGGCTTTCTA
>NW_006408530.1:4120939-4123142 GCF_000296735.1 Chrysochloris asiatica | reverse complement strand
TACATACCTCTAATGGCTAAAGTACAAAACCCCTTCTCTAATCTGTTAAGGGTTAGAGAGATGGAAACACTGCCTTCAGAACTGTGTAAACCTAGGTAGAGTACAGTGACTCTGTAGAAGTCCATTGTTTAATGGACTGTGGACTACAAGGTCAGCTGTTCAAACCCACCAGCTGCTTCATGAGAAAAAGATGAGGTTTTCAGCTCATGCAAAGATCTACATCCTTGGAAACCCTACAAAGGGTCACTGAGCTGGAACCAACTTAAACAGCAACTGATGGAGGATATGTCAAGAAACAATAGCTTCGTATTTTACGTTATAAAGGTTTATGGGATTGTATAGCAATACTTTTTTACTTACACTCATATTATTATGTTAAATACAGTTCAGTGTATCTGGAAATGTGTCATCAGTGTTCTGATATTCGTAAAAAGGACACTATATAGTAAATACTAAGACAGATATTTAAGAAACCCCGGGAGTGTGGTGGGTTACAAATTTGACTGCTTGCCTTAAGGTCAGAAATTTGAAACTATCCACTGCTCTGCTGATAGAAATATGATGCTTTCTGCTCTCATAAAGGTTTAGAGCCTCTTTGAAACCCTATACAAGATGGCACACAACCACCATTATTGATATTAAGTATGAACCATTCCTAAATGTCCCAGTTTACATACTAATTCAACTGAGAAGTTTTAGGAAAGGAACTAATTTCTACTTAATCCAGAGCTACCTGTATATGATAGACAAGATAAAACAAAGATTATTTTAGGGAAATTGACTTGTGAAATTTTGACGATGGAGTATGAATATTCGAAGATAAGATAGACTAAAAGTCAATGTTTTTAATTAATTACAGCAGTCAAATTGGGACTGATAAAAGCTAGAGAAGAATTACAGTGTCAAAGAAAAGAAAGATTTTAAGGACAATAGTAGATCTGAGTATGGTTGTATGGCTTGGATTTTTTTTTTACTCATAGCATATGGGAATGCAATTAGGTTTGTGTTTATTATGTTGTTTTTTTAAAGTTTTTATTATAAATTGAGTGATAGTTTACATGGGAGAACATCAGTTTTACATTACTTCATTGCAATATCTCCCCCATGTATCATCATTCAACAGTATTTGCTTTTGTTCCCTCTGTTTCTTTTTATTATATTTTTATTTTGCAATACGTTGATGTGTTCTTTAGCAAAAGATAATCATTACTTCAAAATCCACTTTAAACATATTTAAACCTATTTTTAGATATGGAGTGGTTGGCATTTCTCTTTTGCAAATAGAAAAATTGTAAATGGAGCATTGCTGTAAATAAGAAAATGATCATAATTCCATGTGTATAAACAAATGATGCTCTTAATATGTAGTATTTTTATTTTGGATAGATTTATCAGTTTGTTTATATTTTGGTGATCATCCTCTCTCACTGGGTATTCTAAAATTAAATTTCTTAAATCTTTGCATTATATTCTATATTAAAGAAATTGAAAAACATTTATTGAATGGGTCTGTTTTATCATATTTGTAGGGTTTATAATGCTTTTTTGACTCATATTAGTTATTTACGTATTTGTTGAAAGATTACATGATATAATTTGGAAAAAAAATAACTTACAACATAATACAAACTGATATATATTTTTAATCCAAAACAGGTTTGAAATTGGGACATTTCTAAGCACAGTCAATAACCAAGAATCCATAATTTAGCTGTTGTTTGCATGAGGGACAGGCCTTCATAAAGTTTTTGGAAACATTGAACTAAAATTTAATGGAAATTTCTCACTAGCTTTGGTATTACATCTGTCTGTAAGTGTAGATTGAGTCCTTAAATAGTACAAATAGTTAATGGGCTTACCTGTCAACCAAAATGTTGAAAGTTTGAGTCTATCCAGAGGTGTTTCAGAAAGAAGGTCTGATCTACTTTTGAAAAATTAATTATTAGAGACTCTTTTGAACACAGATCTACTGTGACACAAATGAGTTTACTATTAATCAGGACTGCATGAATGCAACTGGTAATGAGAGTTGGCTATTCAAGTTTTTGCACCAACCACTAAAGCCAGTGAGAACTAAATAGAAGAATTCTACGAACTTCTTCAATCTGAAATTGATCAAAATGCAATCAAGATGTATTGATCATTACTGGTGATTGGAATGCAAATGATGGGAGCAAAGAGGAAGGATCAGTAGTTGGAAAAT
>NW_006408530.1:4108694-4113910 GCF_000296735.1 Chrysochloris asiatica | reverse complement strand
AACAATATTTTTAACATCACATGCAAATAGAAATTTGCTAAAGACAATTCAAAAATGGCTGCACAGTACATTGACAGGGCATTGCCATAAATTCAATCTGGATTCGGAAGAGGATGTGGAACGAGGGATATCATTGCTGATGTTAGATGGATCTTGGCTGAAAGCAGAGAATACCAGGAAGATGTTTACTTGTTTTTTTTTAATGGTTATGCAAAGACATTCACCAAATTATAGATAATAATGAAATGGAAATTCCAGTACACATATCTGTGCTCATGAAGAATCTGTACTTAGAACAAAAGACAGTCATTTGAATAGAAAAAAGGGATACAAAATCGTTTAGAATTAGGAAAGATACGTATAATCGGTGTATTCTTTCAAAATACCTTTTCAGTTTAGATGCTGAGCAAATAACCCAAAAAGCTGGGTTATATGAAGAAGAACATGGCATCAGAACTGGGAGACATTTCATTAACAATCTTCATTATACAGGTGACAGAATCTTACTTGCAATAAGCAAAGAGGAGTATAAGTACTTTAGTGATAAGGATCATGTACAAAGGAAAAAAAGTCTTCACAACTGGACCAAAAAATAATATCATGAAAAGTGGAGAAAATATTGAAGTATTCAACAATTTTGTTTTACTTGGATACAATCAACACTCATGGAAGGAGCAGTCAAGAAATCAAAGGACATATTTCTTTAGGCCAAAGACCTCTTTAAAGTGTTAAAGAGCAGGGATTCATTTTGAGGACTAAGGTGAAACTGATTGAAGCTATGACATTTTCAGTCATGTAATATGCAGGTGGACAATAAACAAGGAAGACAGTAGAAGAATGTGCGCATTTGAATTACGGTGTTGGCAAAGATTATTGAAAGAACCATGGACTGCCAATAGAGCAAATACATCTGTCTCAAATGTGCAGCCACAGTGCTCCTTGGAAGCAAAGTGTTTTGTCACACATACTTTGGACATGTTTTCAGGAGGGGCATGTTAACCAGGATACCAAGAAAGGAACATCATGCTTGACAAAGTAGAGGGTCAGCGCAATAAGGAAGACTGCCAACATTGTTACAGTGTCTATAATAATGGGCTCAACATGACAACAATTGTGAGGATGGCGTAGGACCAGATAATGTTTTGTTCTTTTGTACACATGTTCACTATGAGCTGGAATTAACTTGCTGACACCTAACAAAAACAACACAGGGATGTTATCAATCAGAATCAACTTGATAGCAATGGGCTTGATTTAAGTTTTTATTTTAATTTGCAAATGATTTTCACACATATTGTTACCGTTAATTTTTTTTATGTAGGCTGGATGCAAATATTTGTCCTCATTTATGTATTTGAATTTAGTAATATTAAAGTGCTGTAATTATTGTTGTTAGGTGCTATCAAGTTGGCTTTGACTCATAGTGACCTTACTTATAACAGAATAGCATTCTGTCTGGTTCTGAATCATCCTTCCAAGGGAGTCCATCTTCCATCCTTGTATCAGGCAGTGTTAGTTATGAATCATAGGGTTTTCATAGGCTCATTTTTGGAAATAGATTTCAAGACTCTTTTCCTACTCTGTCTTAGTCTGGAAGTTCCACTGAAACTTGTTCACTATGGATGAACTTGCAGGTATTTGAAATATAGCATCATCACAACACACAAGCCACCACAGTATTGCAAAGTCACTAAACATTGGAGTAGTCAGTTGCATTATTTTCAATTTATCTTAATTTACTATCATATAAAGGGTAAATTGAAGAATCCCTGGTCGTGCAGTGAGAGTTTGAAAGAAGGTATCTGTGCATGGGTAAATGCAAGGTCAGTGGTTCAAGCTCACCAGCTGCTCCTTGGAAACCCTATACAGGGTCGCAATAGGTCGGAATCGACTCAACAGCACTTAACAACAACAACCACCACCACAGGGAGGAAGCAAGATAACTGTTGCTGCATGGATGGGATTGTAATCATTGAGCTCAAACAAAGTATATGATTTATTAAGTATAAAACTGATGATCTTATCTGTAAACCTTCACACAATTCATAATAAAAAGTTTTTTAAAAAGAAAAAAGAAAGAAAGCCGTATGGTATAGCTCTGTTCTGTAGGGTCTCCAGGAGTCAGAATAGATTTATGGGTTAAAAGGTAAATTAGGGTGCATCTGGTTGACTTGAGTCCTGGTTAGGATAAGCACTGGACCACAAGGTTGGTTTGAACCACAAAGCCAGCAGTTCAAGCTCTCCAGCTGCTCCTCGGATACCATATTACAGGACCACTATGAGTAGGAACTGACTAGATGGCAGTTAACAACAAGATTGACTGAGACTGCTTTATTATTATTTCAGCAACAAGGTACTTGCAAACATGTGTGCACATGGATTGTAAATACATACGTCTTGTTGTTAATTGTAGTTGAGTTGATTCCCACCCATAGCAACCCTGTATAGGGTTTCCAAGGAATGACTGGTGAAGTTGAAGCACCAACCTTGCGATTCAAACGACTTTTCAGTCCAGCGCATTAACTCACAGCACTACATCAGGATTCCAAAAGATGTATGTTATTATTGTTATGTGCCGTGGAGTTGGTTCTGACTCATAGTGACCCTGTACAGGGTTTCCGAGGCTGTAAGTCTTTATGGGAGCAGAAAGCCTCATCTTTCTCCCACGGAACAGCTGGTAGTTTCAAACTGCTGACCTTAAGCTAACCAGTTCACTACCAGAGCTCTTTAAAAGATGTTTAGTGTAGTGTGCTAACTTGGAGGAGATAGCAAAAACACTGGCTTGTATATCTGGAACTCTGCATTGTCTTTCAGAATACCCAGGCTCAGAGTATTGTTTGTTTGTTTGTTTAATTCCTGTTAGTGCATTGTATCCAAATCCAACTATATATCACCAACAAGAGACTGAATAGTATAGGGGCTTTGTAGGATAAGCACTGGCCTGTGAACTGCAAGGTTGGTTGTTTGAGCCCAGTAGTCTATTGTTGGGAGAAAGATGAGGATTTCTGCTCCTTTAAAGAGTTACAGTTTCAGAAATCCTATACAGGGTGGCTGTGAGTCAGACACAACTGGATGGCGATTAGCATAATGAAATTATTTTTTACCCAAATCTAAATGCTTTTCAAAAGAATTAAATCTATTTGTGGAAACAATCATTAACCTTCATTGCTTCTATAATGATACACTGGCAATTGTTGTTAAGTGTCATCAAGTCAGTTCCAACTCTTAGCAACCCTGCATAGGGTAGTTTCAGATGAACAGCTGGTTAGTTTGACCTTCGGAACTTTCAATTAGCAGTCAGTGCTTAGCAACACCACACAAGAGCAATGGCAATAGCTGTATAAATTATTGAAACAATTAATTGGATATAAAAATAAATTAATCTTGGTATACTTTGAAAAGTTCTCTTTTACTTTACACAATTTGGCCTGTCTAGTAGAACGTTTTATCTCTTCCTAATAAGTTATGGAAAATAATATCAAGAAGTTTTCAGTTTTGTTATTTTGTATTGATTAATCATTAAGTCTTATTCACTAGGTATATCATATAATCTACCTAGATAGGCATCATTAAGCTAATGAATTGAAGCAAGTAGTCTCTTGTATAAGGCTTGGAAGTGAGTAATAATGGTTTGATGATTATGTTAATAAACTAATATGCAAATAATATACTTCAGAATTAATCCAAGGCATAACTTTCCTTATTCAATTTATTATCTCTGTGTTTGTATGTGTGTACTTGTGTATGTTTTACAGCTGTCATTTCAAGAAACCAAGAAGGACCAGGAGAAATGGGAAAGGCTGTGCTGATTCCAAAAGATGACCAGGAGAAAATGAAAGAGCTATTTAAAATCAATCAGTTTAACCTTATGGCCAGTGATTTGATTGCCCTTAACAGAAGTCTGCCGGATGTAAGATTAGAAGGGTGAGTTTACAAGTGTTACATAATTTTATATTTTTGCAATACTTATATTTCAAGGTATTTTAAAATTCTGGTTAACTCGGATGATTTCAATTCTAGAACTACATGGTTCTAGATACCTATGACATACTGCGTATGCATATACTGAGAAATGGGCTTTCTCTTCTCTGACAAAACAAAATGTGTTACTTGCAAAGAACTTGCAGAATGTGTAGGACTAGTAAGACTTTCTTCATAAAATGCTTTTGCTTTGTTTGCCCTATCTTGCCAAAAACAGAGCAAGCATACTGTTTGAAAGATTATTTGCTTGCCTACATAGAAAGATTATATACTTTGATTTGGAAATCTATATGCTTTCTTATTCCAATGTGAAAGACACCAGTTGATTGTATATTTTTTTTCACCATTTTGAAACTGTTTATTATGAGTTCCAGCAATTTATATAACCATTTATAATTAGAATGCTCAGTTATCATCCATGGAAAGAATATTCACTTGGAAATAATAATTCTGCATGAAAAATTCAACTTGTGTCTGATTATCTGTAAATTTTGCTCTAGATAGTCAACTAGATTCAGAATATATGTAATAAAAATCCAAATATTTATAGTAGTGCTATCATTCTAATATACAGTCCTTATAAAACAAACTCGTAGCAGACACAAAGCTATGTCTTATGAAGTTTTTTGTTGTGATGTGCCGTGGAGTCTGTTCCGACTCATAGTGACCCTGTACAGGGTTCCCGAGGCTGTAAATCTTTACGGGAGCAGAAAGCCTCATCTTTCTCCCACTGAACAGCTGGCAGTTTTGAACTGCTGACCGTGAGGTTCACAGCCTGATTCGTAACCACTATGCTACCAGAGAAGTGTCTAAATATGAAAACATGCTCTAAGATAAACTTATGTATAAATAGAAGTCAATTTATAACCATCACGATTTCCTTTATATACAATAAAATCACAAGTCACATTAATTAATGGTATCACCTTCATTGTACTATATATATTTACGAAATCTGATTTTTATTTCTTTCTGAAACACTTAAAGTTAAGTCAAATGAGAGTGACCCTGTTGAGATGCCATATCAGAAGTTTCATTTGGTAGCTTAGTAACTATTTATTCTTCACACCATTGTAAGCTTTTGTAATATCTTTTCCTAACAGAATTATAAATCACTACATGTTATGCACATTTTTTAGTCCCCAGAAAATGACCAAAACTTTATTTTTTTAATTTAGGCATTCTAATACATAATATAGGAGCTCTGGTAGCGTAGTGGTTACGAATCGGGCTGC
>NW_006408530.1:4079348-4107969 GCF_000296735.1 Chrysochloris asiatica | reverse complement strand
AGGTTCGCAGCCCGATTCGTAACCACTACGCTAAATAGAACATCTTAAAATGGAAGATTCCATTTGTTTAATATAGATAGTAACAAAACATCATATATAATGGGGTTATTATTGCTTCAATTCTGATTTTATAGTCTATGAAATATTTGTGAATTGAATAATTTTATATTGTACTTTATAGAGTATCACAATGTTGACAAGCAGTAAGAAAGCAGAAATCCAATCCAAATTTCCTAGACATATTCTAATATATTTATGAGGTACACTAGGGATATTTGCAAGTCATCTTGAATGACTCACTTGTATGACTGCCTGAAAAGGACTAAAGTAGAACATACCATGAATCAGATATCCAAACTGTCATTTTAAAAAGAGCTGAGATCTTATAGCATTCACTTATTCTAGAAAATATTTTGTTTTTAAATTTTAGTATTAGTCTGTTATAGTTCAATTTTGTGCAGCTATGTAAAAAAATATTTACACAGAAACATTAAATTAACCAAGCTGATGACTGGCATAAAGATGGAATAAATGGAATGCACAAATAATTGGTTTTAAAATATACTTTTAATTTATTTTTTTGGAAAAAATGAGTTGACATTAAGAAGAGTTTGAACTGCCCTGTGAGTTAATTTACACATCTAAGCACATTTTACTAGAAAATACCTCTAAACTGGTTTTGCTAAATTTGGAAAATTGTTCAAACATTTTAATATTATGTTTGGTTTTAAAATGAATCTATAGATTTTTTTAAAAATCTGCTCAGAGGGATAAATCTAAGTAAATATCCTAGGTTTTTGCAAGGAAGTGATTAAAAAAAAATAGTTCTTCTTGGTGGCACAATTATGATGAAATAAATATTGGTATACACTGGTAATGGAATGTCCATTCCCAGGAATGTTTAAATATAAATTCATTTAATATATTCAACTTATTAATATGTGTAATACATTTCTATAATACTTAACCTATTTCAGTGTCATAAAATGATATTAACACTGATCATCGTGGTACATGGAACTTTTAGGTGAATTCAAGACTGGAGGCCTTCATAAGCCACTTGTTTTCTTGGAAAATCCTTCATTACTAGGATTCTTGTTGTGGTCTCTATATATGCATAAGTAAAATACCAGACAGCTATAGCAAATTCCTTCCTTTTTCCTAACCCTCACAAATAAAAAAGGAAGTTAAATGTTGTGAAATTCTTCGTGATTCAGAACTTTGTAAAAAGTAGATATTAACATGAAGGCTGGATAATTATGTCTTAGCATTAGGACTTTGTTAGCATACTCACTTTTTGTAAGATTTTGCAAATTTATAGATCGTGTGTATCATAGAAAATAGCATTCAGATACTTCAATTTCAGCATGGAAGTATATACTCTTAGATATTATTTTGTTTTTGTTATTATTTGGTGCAAAAATGAGAGGGAGATTGGAAAGAGAGAGAGAAAGAACGAAAAGTTACCAAATGAAAGCAACACACTCAGATTTATTAAACACATATTTTTGAGTGCCGTTGTGTATAAATGTGCTGGACCACAAAGTCAGTTTGAACCTCAAGGTTGGCGGTTCAAGCTCACCAGCTGCTCCTTGGTAACTCTATACAGAATCTCTATGAGTCAGAACTGACTTGAAGGCACTAAAACCAATAACAACAGTATATACCCAAGAGCCAATGACACTGAAGGAAGAAGTCCAAGGTGCACTGAAAGCATGGACAAAGAACAAGACTCTGAAAGTTGTTGCAATACAAATTGAAATCTTTCAAGAAACTGATGCAGCACTAAAGGCATTTGTTTTTTTAAATTTATTTATGCCAAGAAATTTGTAAGGCAGCTACCTGACCAACTGATTGGAAGAGATCTATATTTTTGCCCATTTCAAAGAGAGGTAACCCAACAGAATGCAGAAATCATCAGACAATATTATTACTAGTACATGCATGTAAAATTTTACTAAAGTCATCAAATGATGACTACAACTAAATGATGACAGAGAACTAACAAAGGTTCAAGCCAGGTTCAGATGACTTGGACTGAGGATATCATTGCTGACATTAGATGGATCTTGACTGAAAGGAGCAAATACCAGACATTTACCTGTGTTTTATTGACTATTCAAATACTTTCAACTGTGTGGATCATTTCAAGCTATGGACAACATTGTGGAGAATGAGTATTCTAGCACACTTAATTGTGCTTATGAGAAACCTGTACATAGACCAAGAGGCAGCCGTTCGAACAGAACAAGTGGACACTGAATGGTTTAAAATTAGGAAAGGTGTGAGCCAGGATTGTATTTTTTCACTACTCATATTCATTCTGTATTCTAAGCAAATTATCCAAGAAGCTTAATTATATGAATAAGAATGTAACATCAAGATCAGAGGAAGACTTATTAACAACCTGTAATATGCAAGTGGTACAACCTTTCTTGCTGACAGTGAAGAGAACTTAAAATGCTGATGAAGATCAAGGACCACAGTTTTCAGTATGGGTTGCATCTCAATGAAAAGAAAACAAAAACCCTTACCTCTGGAACAATAAATGATATCATGATAAATGGAGAAAGGATTGAAGTTGTCAAAGACATTTTTCTCAGATAAACCATCAGTATTCATGGAAGCAGTAGACAAGAAAGTAATGACATATTGCATTAAGCAAATCTACTTCACCTCTTTATTAAAATGTTCCAGTACAAAAATGTCAGTTTGAGGACTAGGTGCTCCTGACCCAAACCATAGTATTTTCAAATACTTCATATGCATGTGAAAGTTGGACAGTGAACAAGAAGGGTGTAGAGGAATTGATGCAGTTCAGTTATGGTGTCACAGAAGAATATTGAAAATACTATGAATTGCCAGAAAACAAACAAAACTGTGTTGGTACAATAACAGTCATAATGCTCCTTAGAAACTAGGTTGGTGTGATTTCATCTCTCATATTTAAGACAGATTATCAGGAGGGACCAGTCCCTGGAGAACATCATGTTAAGTAAATCAAGGGTCATGGAAAAAGAGGAAGACTCCCCAAGGAGTGTGATTAGCACAGTAGTAGTCATAATGAATTCCATCTTGGCAATGATTATGAGGATGATGAAGGACCAGGCAATTTTTCCTTCTGTTTTGCATAAAGTCCATAAGAGACAGAACTAATCTGATGGTCCCTCAAAATGACAGTATACCCCATGGTCTGTTCTACATGCTAGGCATAGTGAATGAGCAAAACAAAGACCTTGTCCCTTGCTTAATGGACCTTAGAACAATTAAAAGATCTATGGTGTAGAGAATAGAGTAGTAAGAGCATTTGAGAAGCTCACACTTGAATGGCTTGAAATGCCTTAAGCATTATAATCTTACAATTGCTACTTATTTATACACAGAGCTGTTAAATAGTTACCCATTTTCCTATAGCAGACAATGTTAGAAATATGTAGTTTAGCCATTAGTTTGTTAATTGCAGGTCAAAAGTTAAGCCCACGAGCTTCTCCTTGGGAGAAAGGTAGAAGTTTCTGCTTCCATAAGGATTTACAATCTTGAAAACCCTATGTAGGGTCACTGTGAGTTGGAATTGACTTGGTTTTTAAGTAACCCCCTGAGAAGAAGCACTGGTGGTGCAGTGGTTAAAGTTCCCAGCTGCTAGATGTAAGGTTGATGATTTGAACCTACCAGCTGCTCTGTGTGAGAAAGATATGGCATTGAGCTTCCAAAAAGATTTACAGACTTGGTAACTTTACTGGGCAGTTCTACTCTATCCTACAAGGTCTCTATGAGTCGAAGTCAATGCAACAGCACTAAGTTTGCTTTTTGGAAAGCACTAAAAAGAACCTTACAATAAAGACCTAACAATATCTTCTGAAAATCACAGCCTTGAAAACTCTCTGGAATGCAGTTTTACTTTGCATGCATAATTGGAATCAACTAGACATCTACTGATTTGGGTTTTGATTTGTAGCTATAACATTTCATAAAGATACAAAAGCAACTGCGCAAACATTAAGCTAGTATATAGAGGCATATATGTATATATGCATTTTTTTATGAGTGATTGGATTTTTGTTCATACATTATATAATTTTTAAATGTATAAATACATAAAGACATTTTTATAAAATGTTCTTCTCATGTATTAGGCAGTGACGATGCTGTTTTGGTTTCCTATGACACTTCAGTAATCAATGATAGCCCTTTCTTGCAGGCTTTTGTGGTGCTAGAGAAATCAATATAACCATGATCATTATTAATGAAGTGAATACATGAGTCTATTCCTAAACAAATAGATGAAATAAGAAGCCAAATGTGGATAGAGATTTTTTAATAATAGGGGGAAATGTAGTCAAAGACATAAGCTTCAGATCTAACTCCAGAGCTAATGTTGATCTTAGATTATTCATTAATTTTCTAAGTCCCAGTTTCCTTTCACTGATTAAAGCAACTTATCAACCAAATTGCCAACATTCCTTAACTTCAGTCGAATATAGGATTACCCTTAGGAACAACAACAACAACAACAAAATAAGTGTATATAATGAGCCCTGTAAGAAGTCCTGGACCGCAAGATTGGTTTGAACTGCAAGGTCAGTGGTTTAAATCCACCAGCAGTTCCTCAGAAACCCTGTACTGGGTTGCTATGAGTCTGAATCAACTTGATAGCACTACACAACAACAACAAAAAATTAGAAGGAACTTTTAAAAAATTATTTATTATAAGATTTTATTGTGAGTTAAGTAATAGTTTACATGGCCGAACACCAGTTTTGTACTCAACCAATCGTATTTTATTTCATTGCAATTACTACAATCCCATCCATGCACCATCAGTTGATAGTATTTGCTTCTATTTCCTCTTTTTTTTTTTTTTTTGATGTACACAAAAATGCTCAGGAATATGTAATAATTTAAACACCCAAAAGGCACATTTTGTGAGTCTAGAGTCCTCAGATGCTCTATCTCTCCATGCCATCACCTCTGCCTCCATCTCTGGTGTCGCTGCTTCTCTGGTTTGGATTCCATGTTCCACTCTTCCCTCTTGATGACCCTAGGATCCTTTATTCCTGGAATGTAAGATTAACTACTTCCCCCTTTTTGTTACACATCTTCTATCTTTAAAGTTGTAACAATCACAGTCATAACAGTTACTCACTATTGAATCAAAAGAATCCTGTCCCCATCTCCTTTCGCCAGACCCATTTAGACAAGATATGAAAACAATTCAGTGGGGATTCTACATCCCCTGGTCTCTCTGAAACTAAAGTCTTTCTTGAAAATTTGTAAGCCAGCCACTTCATGCCTTTATAGTCCCCCCACCCACCCCATTTTAGGTAGCCAATGTCTAAGTTGTCTGTCACTATCAACCCTGTGTACTGAAGGGATGGGCTCTATCCTTGATTTGAAGACTCCTTACCTCTCAGTTGGTATTTTGAGCTATTACATCCACAAGCAAAGGACAAGTTCATCAAATTATAGCAATTAACACTTGCTTTCTGTATTAAATTTCTTTATTATCCTCTAGTTGAGTTCAGATCATTGAGCCCTCTAAGATAGATTGATTGTGTACTACCTGTAAATTTGGGCATTCTTGCGTACCTCCTCTCCTAACCACTTCTTAGCAGCTGGATACTTCACTTTCAGCTCTAGCTCCCAGTGGTTAGGTCAGTGCCTCTGGGCTCAGGAGTTCCCAAGTCTCACAAACTTCTAACCAACCAGCCTTTCCTCTTCTCTCTCTCATCTCAAAGTCAACAGGAGTCTATGGAATATGGTCGAACTCAGCTCATAGGAAGAACATTTTTACAAAAACAACTAATTACAATATTGTGTGAATACACCTATATTTACAAAATTACAAAAGTAAGAAACGAGTTGCCCTGAGTTCCCAGTGAAATGGTATAAATGTATAGGATATGTCAACTCTACAAAAATATATTATTGTGTGGAATTTTCTTTTGCTTTTAAGTTCTTTTTTTGGACAAAGGGTAAATTAATAAGCAATTGGCTTCTGCTTTTAATGCAACTCTTATGTGTAAGAAGTTAATGGCAATTACTGGGTACATAAGGAGCTCTGGTAGCATAGTGATTACGAATCGGGCTGTGAACAGCAAGGTCAGTAGTTCGAAATTACCAGCGGTTCTGTAGGAGAAAGATGAGGCTTTCTGTTCCAGTAAAGATTTATAGCCTCCGAAACCCTGTGCAGCGTCGCTATGAGTCAGAACCGACTCCACAGCACTTAACAACAACAACAACAACACTGGGTGAATATTTATTAAAACAAGTTTGGGTAATTAAAACAAAATTATAAGGCTCATTAGCATTTGTTTATATCCAGATATTGAATAGCACTTCAGGTTCTGATATTGAATTGTTTGACGTTTCTAACCCAGCTGATAGTTAAATATATTTCATGAGGAAAAAAAAAGGAAATAAGAAATTTATTTCAGCTATTAGTATCCTAGACCAAATTACATCTTATGTCTGCACACTTGCAAACTGATAAAGAGAAAGGGGCTGTAGTCTTACACTGTTAATGGGAAAAGAGCCTTAGCTCACAGACTTTGAATAAATTGATTTCAAATGCCATAGTTTATTTCCTAAAAAAAAACATACAAATAAACCAGAGTATATATTTTTCTGAATTCAATCTCATAAGCATACCTGTTCATTCATATGTATTATCCTTCCCATAAATTAAAATATGGTAAATGTAGTATTAATTTCACAAAGGAAAAATAGAGAATGAGAATGTAAATTGGATTTTTGATCTCTGTTCCACATCTTTTCCTCTTAATTTGAGAACATTTGCAAATTTATATACTGGAAAGTTTTTTCCTGCAAAGATAATAATTTTTACAATGCATTGATTTATATCCACTTGTATTCATGTAGAGTTGGTTTCACTACCCAATATATATGTATAGGTTGTTGTTGTTGTTGTTGTTAAGTGCCGTCGAGTCGGTTCCGACCCATAGCGACCCTGTACAGGGTTTCCGAGGGTGTAAATCCTTACGGGAGTAGAAAGCCTCATCTTTCTCCCGCGGAGCAGCTGGTAGTTTCGAACTGCTGACCTTATGGTTCGCAGCCCAATTCGTAACCACTACGCTACCAGAGCTCCATATGTATAGGTACACCTCTTTTATTGCACTTCACTTGATTTAATTGTACAGATACTGTCTTTTTTTCAAATTGAAGGTTTGTGATAAACCTGCATATTGGCATTATTTTTCCAATAGCATATGTTCACTTTGTATCTGTCACATTTGGGTTCAAGCATAGCAGCGATTGTACCATTAGCGAAGGACCGGGCAGTGTTTCATTCTGTTGTATATAAAGTCGCTAAGATTCAGTATGGACTCAACGGCTCCTAACAATTAATAACAACATTGACAATATTTTTCCAACAGCATGTGTTCACTTTGTATCACTTTGTCACATTTTAGTAAATCTCACACTAGTTCACATATTTTCATAATACTATAGCAAACTTTAACGAGTACTGGTAGTGTACTGGTTACTAGTTGGGCTGCTAATTTCAGTCAGCAGTTAGACACTATCAGTGGTTCTGAGTGAGAAAGATGAGGCTTTCTGCTCCAGTGAAGATTTGCAGCCTCAAAAATCCTATGCATGGTCGCTAGGAGTCGAAACTGACTCCATGGCACATAACCACCACCACCATAGCATACTTTTGTAGACGACCGAAACAAAAGCTAAATCCACTGCCATCAAACCGAGTCCCACTCATGGCAACCTTATAGGACTGAGTGGACTTGCTCCTTAGAGTTTCTAAGACGGTAACTTTTTACAGGAGCAGACAGACTCATTTTTCTTCTGTGGAGTGGCTGGTGGATTTGAACTGTCCACCTTGCTGTTAGCAGCCCAAGGCATAACTCACAGCACCACCAGAACATCATAGGAAACTACAGTTTAGTATAAACTTAACTTTTTTTTTTTTTAATTTCAATGTTATTGTTGTTAAGTGTCAGAGTTTGTTCCAACTCATAGTAACCCTGTATAGGGATTCTGAGGAGTGGCTGGGGGGTTTGAACCACCAACCTTTCATTTAGAAATCCAGTACTTAGCCTATAGCACCACACTAAGACTCCAAAATTTCAAAATTTCAATGTAATTTTTAGATACTCTATCAGCTTATTTAAATTGAAAGATTTAAAATTTTGTTTCCTTGATCTTAATTTCCATGTTTTTTAAAAAAAACTTTTGTGAAGTCAGTGAAGATTTACAGAACATTGTCTATGTGGACTATGTTATGCCTGTTGACCATATACATAAATTTTATCTGTACTAGGAAATCTAAAAATTTGTGTGACTTACTTTATTAAGGCATTTCTATTGTGGTGTTCTAGAATTGAACCTGCAATATATCCAAGGTGTACCTGTAGTAAGTAAGAATATCTGTCTGTCTGTGTGTCTGTGTATGAGGGAAGAAAGTAGGGTAATTCTGGGCTATGGAAGTTCAGAATTATTAAGCATTGTGGTGGGAGTGGGAACAACGGGATAGAACAACAGCGATGTTTAAGCGGGTGGGTGAGACAGATGGTGTGGACTTAAGTAAAGAACCCAGAGAGTAGCAAATAAAAAATAATGAGAGTAACACTGGGAAGTCAAAAAAAAAAAATTGAACAATCCCATTACAAGGATTCAGGGAACATAGGAGGAGATGAGACCTTTAAATGTTTATTATATTTGTCAATGAAAAGTATGCAGCAACATATAGCAGTTGGAAAAACATTTCTTTCAGAGGTAGAAAAATAGGTTAAAGCAAAGTTGAGATTGAACAACAGAACAAAATCAATTTTTTTTTTTCTGAAAAAAGGGTGTTGTGATATTCCTTTCAACCTACTCTGTATCAGAAACAAAGAAAAAAATTATAATATACCTGGACTCTAAATAATACAGAAATTTTTATTGTAGAAGAACTATCGATGTGTACATGTGGGGAAAGGTCTATTTAAATGTTAGAGACAATTGTGTACCCCTGTACAGTTCCACAACAGCATAATAACTTTAGGAAGACATTTAGTGCCTTTCATAGACAGTTTTGTTATTTGAGAACCAGTTTAGCTGTCAGAGATTTTTTTAACAGAATTAAATTGATTCAACTGTGCGCTTAATAGCCTGTACCACAAAACTTCAGCCTAGAAAATAGAAGACTGAGAGACATGAAATGTATTGGAGGTACACATGTTTCAATTATAGACTGGCTATGGTAGATGGGAGTCCTGGTGTGGAGCTGTATGATAAGCACTCAACCTCAAGGTCGGTTTGAACTGCAAGGTCAGCGATTCAAACTCACCAGTCAGTCACTCCTTGGAAACTGTATGTAAGGTCTTTATAGGTGGAAACCGACTTGTCAGCACTGAAAAACATAACAAAATCATAGATTCAGTCTGAGTGAACTTGACTGGGGCTGTACAGCTGTTCAACTATTACACTTTGGAATGATATTTGAGAAAAATACAGTTTTCCTAATAAAACCCCTTCATTTATTTGTATACATATTCATTGAATATTTGTGACTTTAATCGTTTAAATATATTGAATGAAGGAATATAGCTAGAGGATATATGTTGTTGCCAAATGCAGTCAAGCCTGGTTCCACTCATAGGGACCCTGTATAGGATATCAAAGGAGCCACTGTTGAGTTCTAACTGCCAATTTTGCAATTCAAATGACTTAGACAGGAAACATTGCTAAATAAAGAAATGGAATTAAGTAACAAGATCTTCTTTGTTGCTTTACCTTTCAATATGTGAATAAATTGTGTATTGACCCTACTATGTTTATAGTAATCTTTATAATTAATTATTATGACTAAGGAGCTCTGGTAGCTTACTGGTTATGAATCAGGCTGCAGACCACAAAGTCCGTAGTTCAAAACTACCAGCTGCTCCGCGGGAAAAAGATGAGGCTTTCTGCTCCCCCCAAAATTTACAGCCTCGGAAACCCTGTTCAGGGTTGCTATGGGTCAGAACCGACTCGACAGCACTTAACAACAACAACAACAACGTTATTACTTATAGGAGTCCTGCGTTGGACTGCAAGGTTAGTTTGAACCGCAAAATCCATGATTAAAGCTCCTCGGAAATCCTATACAGAGTTCCTATGGGTTGAAACTAACTGAACAGTGCTTAACAACAACGAAAACAACAGTAGATTAAATGCATTCTATGTCCTCTTCTGAATCCAGCTCGAACCCCTGGAAGTTCCCTGTCAATGTATGTTTGCAGCCATTTCTGTATTACTTTTAGTAACAGTTTACTCGCATGGGATATCAAAGAGATTGTCCGATGATTTCTGCATTCCATTGGGTCACCTTTCTTTGGAATGGGCACAAATACGGATCTCTTCCAATCAGTCGGCCAGATACTTGTCTTCCAGATTTCTTGGCAGAGATGAGTGAATGTCTCCAGTGCCGCCTCACTTTTTGAAATATTTCAATTTTTATTCCATCAATTCCTTGTGCCTTGTTGTTTGACAATTACTTCACTTGGACTTCTTCCTTCAGTACCATTGGCTCTTGATCATATGCTACCTCTTGAAACAGTAGAACATCAACCATTTCCTTTTGGTACAGTAGCTCTGTATATTCCTTCCAACTTCTTTTGATGCTTTCTGCATTATTCATTAATTTTCTCAGAGAATCTTTCAATAACAAAAGTTGAGGTTTGAATTTTTTCTTCAGTTCCCCCAGCTTGAGAAATGCTGAGCATGTTCTTCCCTTTTGGTTTTCTGACTCCAGATCTTTGCACATTTCATTGTAATATTTTACTTTCTTTTCTTGAGCTGATCTTTGAAATTTTCTATTCGGCTCTTGTGCCTCCTCATTTCTTCCATTTGCTTTAGCATCTCTATGCTGGAGAGCAAGTTTCAATGTCTCTTCTGACATCCATTTTGATCTTTTCCTTCTTTCTTGTCTTCTTAGTGACTTTTTGCTTTCTTGCTGTATGATGTTCTCGATGTCATCACACAGCTTTTCTGGTCTTTGGTCTTTAGTGTTTACTGTATCAAATCTGTTTTTCAGATGATCTCTAAATTCAGGTGGGATGTATTCAGGCTCATATTTTGGCTCTCGTGGACTTGTTTTCATTTTCTCAAGCTTCAGTTTGAATTTGCATATGAGTAATTGATGGTCTATTCCACAATCTGACCTTGGCCTTGTATTGGCTGATGATATGGAGCTTTTCCACCATCTTTATACAGATGTAGTCAATTTGATTTCTGTGTATTTCATCTGGTGAAGTCCATATGTATAATCTCTTATGCTGTCTAAAGAAGGTATTGGAAATGAACAAATCATTGATTTTGCAAATTTCTATCATGCCATCTCCAGCATCATTTCTATCACCAAGGCCATATTTTCCAACTACTGATCCTTCCTCTTTGTTTCCAACCTTTGCATTCCAATCACCAGAAGTGATCAGTACATCTTGATTACATGTTTTGCATTGATTTCAGGTTGAAGAAGTTGATAGAATTCTTCTATTTCATACTCACTGGCTTTAGTGGTTGGTGCATAAATTTGAATAATAGTGGTATTAACTGGTCTTTCCTGTGGGCACCTGGATATTATCCTATCAGAGCCAGCATTGTACTTTATGACTGATCTGGATATGTTCTTTTTGACAATGAATGCACCACCATTCCTCTTCAATTTGTCATTCCTGGCATAGTAAACCATGTGGTTGTCAGATGCAAAATGGCCAATACCAGTCCATTTCAGTTCATTAATGCCTAAGATATCGATGTTTTTGCATTCCATTTCATTTTGTAAGTTCCATGTTGTGATTATAATGGATGTTTACAGTTGTTTCTCTTCATTTTGAGTTGTGCCCTATCAGTAAATGAAGGTCCCAAGGGCTTTACTCCCACCGGCTTTACTCTATGTGCGTCATCAGGGTCAACTCTGCTTTGAGGAGGCAACTCTTCCCCAGTCACATTTTGAGTCCTTTCCAAACAGAGGGGCTCATTTTCTGGCACTATATCTGACAGTATTTATCTGCTATTCATAAGGTTTTCAGTGACTAACTATTCTGAAGTAGTTTGTCTCTCCTTCTTCCTAACCTGTCTTCGTCTGGAAGCTCATCTGAAACCTGTCCACCGTGGGTGACCCTGCTGGTATTTAAAATACCCATGGCATAGCTTCCAGAATCACTGCAACTCACAAGTCACCACAGTATGACAAGTTGACACATGTGTGGTGGACATATATGTGTTATCTCTCTATGTATAAGTTGATATATATGTATTGTTAAGTGCCATCATGTCATTTATGACTCATAGCAACCTTGTATAGGGTTTCTGAGGAGCAGCTGGTGAGTTTGAACTGCCAACATTGAGGTTCAAATAACCTTATGGTCCAGTGCTTTATCCCACACCTATGGAACACTGGTGGCATAGTGGGTTACATGTTGGCTTGCTAGTTGCAAGGTCAGCAGTTCAAAACCACCAGATACTCCATCAGAGAAATGTGAAGTTTTCTGCCCCTGTAAAGATGCAAAGCCTCAGAAATCATATACAGGGTCATTATGAGTCATAATTGACTCAACAGCCAAAACGACAGCATGCTAGTTTACATATTATTCCCCTCCACCTTTTCATCCCTTGTAGCTATCTATTTTAGGCTGGTTCTCTATAGAAGCAAACCAGTGGGAGGAGGAAAGAGGGAAATGACTAATTTTATAGAAGACATGTACTAATAATGGTAAACGGAAAGGTGATACACACAATAGTGGTAATCAGCACACCAGGACCAAGGCAAATGAAGACACTGAGAGGAAGACATGAATAAAAGGGAACTGCAATAATTGCTATAGCATAGACAATCCTGCAACAATCTCCTGGTTTGGTGCTATAGGCATCAGCACTGGAGTTCGAACTACTAGGTCAGTAGTTCAAACCGCCTGCTGCTTCTCAGAAACCCTATACAGGGTTTCTGGGAGTTGGAATTGACACCACGGCACTTAATGACAATAGACAATCTTGCAACAATAGAATTGTTGTTGTTAAATGTCTTGGAGTTGGTTCCGACCCATACTGACCTTGTATAGGGTTTCCATGGAGTGACTGGTGAGCTTAAACCACTGACCTTGCAGTTCAAACCAACTTTGCAGCCCAACACATTAACCCACAGCATCACACCAAGATTACACAACAATAAAATTGACACACCATAATTTATTAATAGATGCATAGTAACACAGATGTGCTAAAGAACTGTGGGAAAGGTGTTGGGGAACATGCCCACCTGTAGAGAAAGGTTTGGTTGTGGATACTTTTACACATAATTGTAGATGCTTCATGAAAATTAATATTGACAATAGAGCACAAGGAGCATAGTCGTGGAAACTTCTTAGACATCTTCAAACACCTTGCAGACGAAGTTCCCAGACTAGAAGGTAAAGGACCATAGACTCTGTGAGTATCTACAGCAACCAGCACAACTAACTTTGTAAAGACATATTCTGCATCTTACTTTGGTGAGTAATATCTGGAGTTTTAAAAATGTTCAAGTGGCGATCTAAGAGATAATTACTGGTCTCTACCTGTCTGTAGTGAAGGAGAGTAAATAAAACCAAAGAATCAGGGAATCATTTGGTCCAAAGGATATATGGAACATGAACCACAGTCTAAACAACCTCAAGATGAGAAAAAGGAGATGGTAGCCATTTATCACTACCAACTGCTCTAACTGGGATTACATCAGAGTGTTCCATATAGAGAAGAAGAAAACTGTAGAAAAACAAAAAATATCCAATGCACAAAAAAGACAGATTACTGGCCTGACAACCTATGGGAACACCCAAGACTACAATCTTGAAACACCCTTCAGACCTGTAACTGAAGCTATCTTTGTAGTCCATCTTTCAGTCAAACAGTAGACCCAAAATGAATCTCACTGCCATCGAGTTAATTCTGACTCTTAGTGACCCTGTATAGGATTTCCAAGGCTGTAAATATTCATGGGAATAGAAAGTCTCATCTTTCTCCCATGGAGCTGTTGGTAGATTTGACCTGCCAACATTGTGGTTAACAGTTCAGTACTTATCCTACAACATCACACCAGAATTCCGAACAATAGACAGGCCCATAAAAGAAAAACCATTACCAAAGGGGAACATGCTCCTTAGTATAATCAACGACATGTGACCAAAAGGACAAGATTTGCCCAAAAACCATGAGGAAAGGGCATGGACGGGCTGACTCACTGTAGGGAATACAATAATGCCAAGGGACACTATTCTATTGCAAACTGTCAAATGGGAAACTATTTGCTCTGTAAACTATCAATGAACACAAAATTAAATAAAAACAAAAGCACAAGTACAGTCTCTTTGATTGAGGCTTTGGGAATGATCCCAATAATTGTAAATTGCTCCTTTGCTTTAAAAATTAAACAAAAAACTTTCCCTTATTACTTTTCATATCACTTTTCTTCCAAGCCAATTCAGTCTAAAACTCATTAAGTAGGACTGAGCATGATGGAGGGCAACTTTGAGCCAAAGCAGAGAGTCAAAACCCATGCAGATTGAGGAACACATCTATGAGTTGCATAACATCTTGGAACCTATAGAGCATCACATAAGAAAGGATCAAATGAGCATCAGAACCCAAGCAAGGTGTCGGAAGACTCCACATAAAGAAGTGGCTTCTCTTTGGGTGCAGAGCTAGGAGTGACATCACATGGGAGATGTTCGAACATGAAGCAGCAGAATGGAGTTGGTAAGGAAGACACTCTCACACACAGGATTCCCAGCATAGGGCTTTATATCCTGAGGTTGACGAGTTCTGTCATGTAAAGGCCAGCAGTCTGGAGTGTCAAATTCTGATTGGGTGAGGAAGGCGTTAATAATGCATGGTATGAGGCATTTTGGCTTGAGGGTCTGGAGTCCAAGTATATTGAGTATGTTTTCCATAGACTCATAGGATCAGGCCTAGGGCAAGATGTTGGAGCCTGGCAGAGTAAAGAGGGCTATTGGGTGGCATGATAGTTCAGAGCAGTATGTCAGTGCATGAAGGGATATGTTTCATTGGATAAAAGAAAAGGCTAGCCACAGAGGGATATATTGATGCCAAGTATGGAGTTTCACAGGTCAATTATGTTGGGGGTGGGATGAAAGAAATAATAAAAGATTTGTTGCATAAAGTGAGGTTGACCAACTAAGTAAATATGTTCATAATATCCACCAGCTATCTTACTGTCATAAGAGTTTTAAACATGGAAATGGGGATACGATAATAAATTCTAAAGTGTTAGAATTGAATATATGAGAGTGATTTGGATTTCAGTATAGAGAGGCAATAGAAATATCTAAAATGGTTACTTGTGTATGCTCTTGTATATGTGTATCTGTTGAAAGGACTTGGAAATGAACTCCAAATCAAATAAGGTAAACAAAGATTGAAATTCCAAAGACAACTTTTTTTATTGGCTTTCCTAGGTCATGAAACTAGTCCTTAATCACAGAAAGAATGTGTTTCTAACTGAGAGGGCCATCCAGAGTATATTTAATGCAACACCAGTAGATACCCCAAACCTAATGGGAGCACTATTCATAGATTAATGATATGATGATGTAAAGACACACACAGACAAAAAAACCCAGCTATCCACTTTTTTAAGAACACTCCTGGTCTGCACATGTTATTTGACATAAGTATAAATAGCTTTTCTATCATTCTTAAAAGGGGCCAGTTTGCACAATATGTAAAAGATATTCAAAAAGTTCATGGAAAAATGGAATTGAAAGCTAATGGAAATTTTCCATGAACATTTTGAAGCTCCCTTAATATTTGAAGCTCCTTAATGTAATAACTATTGCATAGTTATTCTAGCTATACTTTCTCTACCGTGAGTAGCATAACATAATAGTTTATGTTACAGACTCTACTTTTTTTCTGTTCTTGTAGCATAATAATAATTCTTTCCTGTTAAGATTGTGTTGAGAATCAAATGAGCTAAAATATGTAAAAATAGATGTGCCAAATCATTGGAACAACATCTGAATATTATTACACTTTCCTGTGATACCACTTTATATTCTCCTCAAAGAGTAAAACACAATACAGTAACCATGCAATAATATTGCCATATAAAGCACTGAACTACTGCCTTCAAAATCAGTGGCTCAAAGCTACCAGACACTCCTTGAAAACCCTTTACAGGGTTGCTATGGGTCAGAATTGACTAACAGGCGTGTACCAATGACAATAATGAAAGGGTTTACTTGACAAATTTATTTAATAAATCCATGTTCTAGTCAATTTATGTATTTTTCTGCAAAAGCATTGGATTCAGAAGCTACTAGTCAGAACCAAAAGTTAGCAAGCAGTAGTTGCACCTTGGGTAATTTGATTAAATTTTCTCCACTTTTGGGATGCTAATGATTAAAAAGGATACAATCATTAAAACACAGTCTTTGCCTGATCATATTAAACACTCAGCACCATTATTTTTGCCTCTTGAGAAAAGGGCCTGAGGTTTGAAATATTGAGATTAAACAATGACATCAAGGGCTTGAAAGTAGTCTTCCAACAAATCTCCCCAGGCAGAGTGGTCTGTCTTCAAGCACTTCTTATAAAGTAATGACAGTGTAATTCCTAGAATAGAGGAAGGGTCCCAGGAAGAAGCTAACATGACATACTACTCTAAGAATCTGCGCTCAGTTCTACTTAGCTTCCAACTATGTATCCTACAGCATCTCAAACATAACTTGCATAATAACCATCCTATAAATATTTATGTTTTCAATCTATAAAATTGTTCCATGCACTGTCTCTCAATTTAACTTCAAAACAGCACATTACTTTGAGAATCAGGTATTTTTGCTTTCATTCTTCAGATGTTACTGCTGTTGTTAAGTGCTGTTGAGTTGGTTTGACTCACAGAGGATGTGTATAGGGTTTCCTTACAGTTCAAATCGACCTTGCAGTCCATTGCTTATACTACAGCACCACCCCAGGGCTCCATTTTACAGGGTGCTATTGTTGTTAAGTACCAGTGAGTTGGTTCCAACTTATAGTGACAGGGTTTCCTAGGAGCTGCTGGTAGGAAAGAAGAAATTTCAAGTCATTCCCTAAATCAGGAGTGGGAAATCTTTTAATCTACCAAAATTTACATCATTGGCAGGCCATATGAGATTTTTATTGTTGTTTAATGCCATTGAGTTGATTCCAACTCATATCTACCTTGATTAGGTTTTTCAAGGAGCAACTGATGGGTTTGAACAATCGACCTTGTGGATCAAACCGACCTTGTGGTAGAGTGCTCATCCTCTAGCACCACACCAGGATACACAATTATCAACTTAAAAAATTACCTTGCTATACTTGGTCAAACATTTAATTAACTCATTCCTAATGTGATGGTAGCATCAGGATTGGAGGAAGACTCATTAACAACCTGTGATATGCAGATGATACAATCTTGCTTGCTGAAAGTGAAGAGGACTTCAAACACTTACTGATAAAGATCAGATCACAGCCTTCTACAGAAGTAAAGAAAAAAAAAAAATCCTCACCACTGGACCAGTAAACAACATTCTTATCAACTGAGAAAAGATTGAAGTTGTCAAGGACTTCATTCTTCTTGGATCAACTATCAACACTCATAGACGCAGCAGTCAAGAAATCAGAGGACATATTGCATTAGGCAGATCTGCTGCACAGGAACTTTTTAAAGTGTTGAAGAGTAAAAATGTCAGCTTGAGGACTAAGGTGCACCTGACCCAAGCCATGGTATTTTCAATAACTTCATATGCATGTGAAAGCTGGACAGTGAATAAGGAAGACAGTAGAAGAATTGATGCTTTTGAGTTATGGTGTTGGAGAATATTGAAAGTGCCATAGGCTGTCAAAAGAACCAATAGATCTGTTTTGAAAGAGGTGCAGCCAGAGTGCTCCTTGGAGGCCAAGGTGGCCAGACTTCATCTCTCATACTTCGGATATATTGTCAGGAGGGACCATTCACTGGAGAAGGATATCATGTTTGGTAAGGCGGAGGGTCAAAGAAAAAGAGGAAAACCCCCATCGAGATGGATTGACCAAGTGGCAGCATCGATCGACTCAAGCATGGCAACAGTAGTGACCCCCAAGGAGATGGATTGGCAAAGTGGCAGCATCACTGGGCTCGAGCTTGGCAACAATTGTGAAGTTGGCTTAGCACCGGGCAGTGTTTTGTTCTCTTGTACATAGGGTCGCTATGAGTCAGTCCCAATTCAATGGCATCTAACAACAACAATAACAAAAATATCATGGTGTGGAATCCTGGGGCTGTGCTACAGGCTAATGCATTAGACTGCAAAGTTCTTTGAACTTCAAGTCAGTGGTTCAAGCTCACCAGCTGTATGAGCAGCTGCTCATACAGCTGGTGCGCTGTTGATATGGGTCAGTATCCACTCAACGGCACTTAACAACAGTAAATATAATGATGTGGATAAGTACAGGACTGCAAGATTAGTTTGGCTCACAATATCAGCAGTTCAAACTCACCAGTCACTACTTGGAAACCCTATGCTTGTTCGCTACAAGTCAGAACCGAATCGATGCCACTTAACAACAACAATGTGACAGCTGAAACTGCGGTTGCCTTCATAGGGCCAGACCAATTGAATTTGTGGGTCGTATACATTCCCATAGGAGCTCTGGTAGCGTAGTGGTAACGAATCGGGCTGCAAGCCTCAAGGTCAGCAGTTCGAAACTACCAGCAGTTCTGCGGGAGAAAGATGAGATGGTCTGCTCCCGTAAAGATTTACAGCCTCGGAAACCCTGTGTAGGGTTGCTATGAGTCGGAACCGACTCCACGGCACATAACAACAACAACAACATACATTCCCATGGCAACAATAGTGAGGTTGGCCCAGGGTCAGGCAGTTGTTTCATTCTGCTGTGCATAGGGTCGCTATGAATTGGTACTGACTCGATGGCACGTAACAACAACAACAACATATGTTCCCATAAAGATTTACAGCCTCTGAAACCCTGTGCAGGGTCACTATGAGTCAGAACTGACTCCACCGTACATAATAACAACAATAATACGTTCCCTATCCCTGCCTTAGATAATATAGTTAATAATTGGAAGAGACAGGCAGGATACAAACCTAGGTTTTGGGGGCTTTAAGTGAATGCTTTATCTACTTTGGACATTCTCAGGTCCTTGAAAGTTAAATAGACTCTCCTAAATGTCTTATTAAGGAAGGCACCAGTGAAGTATGAACACATAATTGCTAAACTGTTTCTCAGCTTCACAGCTTGTTTTATCAGCTATTTCAAGACTATTCCACTTGAATGTTTTGTACTTCTGGCCTGCTGTGAGTCACTAATGATAGAATACACTTGTGAAAGGGGTGTTAAATTGTGGAGTATATTATCTCTGTTATGACTACCTTTTTATTAAGTATATGCCTTTATTATCTACCCCTGTAAGTTTTTTTTTAAGTAGATATATTTTTTGTACTACAAGAATGAAATGCACACTATACAAATACACAGAAGCTAGAAATGGAATGACAGAATTTTGCAAACCAATGGCTTCTTTTTTGCAAATATCTTTTTTGAACATAAAAGATTATACACATGAACTTCACCAACTGGAATACACCGAAATCCGACTGATTACATCTGTAGAAAGAGGCAGTGGAAAAGCTCCTTATCATCAGCCAAAATAAGGCCAGCAACAGATTGTGAAACAAACCATCAGTTGCTCATATGCAAGTTCAGGCTGCACCTGAAACAAAATAAGCCCACAAGAGCCAATATGATCTCGAATATACCCCACCTGAATTTAGAGGTCTTCTCAAGAACAGATTAGATTCATTAGACACTAATGACAGAAGACCAGAAGAGATGTGGGATGACATCAAGAACATCATACAGGAAGAAAGCGAAAAGGTCAGTAAGAAGGCAAGAAAGAAAGAAAAGAGCAAAACTGACGTCTAAAGAGATTCTGAAACTTGCTTTCAAGCATATAAATGCTAAAGCAAATGGAAGAAATGAAGAGATAAAGGAGTTGAACAAAAAATTTCGAAAGGGAGCTCAAGAAGACAAAGTCAAATATTATAGTGAAATGTGAAAAGATCTGGATTTAGAAAACCAAAAGGGAATTACACATTCAGCATTTCTCATGTTGAAAGAACTGAGGAAAAAATTCAAGCCTCGTCTTGTAATACTGAAGGATTCTAGGGCCAAAATATTTAATGATGTAGTAAAAATCAAAAGAAGATGGAAGGAATATACAGAGTCACTGTACCAAAAAAAAAAAAAAAATGTCGATGTTCAAGGATTTCAAGAGGTAGTATATGATCAAGGCCAACAGTACTGAAGGAAGAAGTACATGGTACACTGCAGGCATTGGAAAAAACTACACACTGGGAATTGATAGAATACAAATTGAAATCATTCAATAAACTGAGGCAGCACTAGAGGCACTCAGTCAATTATCCCAAGAAATTTGAAAGACAACTAACTACCTGGCCAATTGATTGGAAGAGACACATATATGTACCCCTTCCAAAGAAAGGCAACCCAATGGTATGCAAAAATCATTGGACAACGTAATTAATATCACATGCAAGTAAAATGTTACTCAAGATAACTGAAAAATGGCTGCAACATTACATTTAACAGGGAACTAACTACCAGAGGTACAAGCCAGATTCAGACAAGGATATGGAACGAGAGCTATCATTGCTGATGTCAGATGGATCTTGAATCAAAGCAAGAATGCTAGAAAGATGTTTACCTGTGCTTTATTGATTATTCAAAGGCTTTTTGACTGTGTGGATCCTGACAAGCTATGGACCACATTGTGGAGTATGAGTATTCCAGAACATTTACTTGTGCTCATGAGGAACTTGTACATAGACCAAAAGATAGTCATTTGAACAGAACAAGGGTATACTGAATGGTTTAAAATCAAGAAAAGTGTGTTCCAGGGTTTTATTCTTTTTTTAAAAATTTATTTTTAAAAGCATTTATTGTGAATTGCCTGATAGTTTTTGCCATGTAAATGGAAGACTGGGTTTTATTTAATTGCCATGTAAATGGCAGACTGAGTTTTATTCTTTCACCATACTTATTCATTCTGTATGCTGAGTAAGTAATTCAAGAATGTGGATTCGATGAAGAAGAATATTGCATTAGGATTAGAGGAAGACTTATTAACAATCTGCAATATGCAGATGATACAACCTTGCTTGCTGAAAGTGAAGAGGACTTAAAATACTTACTGATGAAGATCAAAGAACACAGCCTTTGGTATGGGCTGCAACTCAATGTAAAGAAAACAAAAATCCTCACTACTGGACAAATAAGTAACATCATGATAAATCTAGAAATGAATGAAATTATTGCTTGGATCCATTATCAACCCTCATGACAACAGCAGTCAAGAAATTAAGTGACATATTGTATTAGACAAATCTTCTGCATAAGACCTGTTTCAAGTGTTCAAGAGTAAATATGTCAGTTTGAGGACTAAAGTATGCCTGACCCAAGTCATGATTTTTTCAATAGCCTAATAAATATGTGAAAGTTGGACAGCAAATAAGAAAGATTGTAAATGAATTTATGCATTTGAGTTATGACGTTGGAGAATAATATAGAAAGTACCATGGACTGCTACAAGGGCAAACAAATCTGTATTGGACGAAATACAGCCAGAATGCTTCTTGCAAGCCAGTATGAGACTTTGTCCCATGCACATATTGTCAGGAGGGACTAGTCCCCAGAGAAAGATGTCATGCTAGGTAAAGTGGAAGTTCAGCGAAAAAGAGGAAGGCCCCCAACAGGATGGATTGGCACAGTGACAGTAGCCATGGGCTCAAGCTTAACAACGGTTGTTAAGATGGCACAGGACTGGCAGTGTTCTGCTCTGTTGTGAATAAGGTCACTATGAGTTGGAGTAGACTCAAAGGCACGTAAAAACAGCAGCAATACACAGATACACAAAAAGTTAAACTCAACAGATGACTTATCATTTCTCTTGACCTAGAATATGAAATCAAATATAAATTAATTCCAGACAAAATTTGAGGAATTTCTGAATTCCTGAAAAATTGACTTCTAAACTAAATGTATAAAATAAAGATCAAATTAAAATGACCATCCTCCCTATTCCCATACCAAAAGTAAAATAGCTTAAAACATAAAACATCTAGTTGACACTGAGTCCGTTCATACTCTTGGCAGCCCTGAATGTGTTCGCTTGGAACTGTCCTTCCTAATAATGTTTTCAATGGCTGATGTTTTATAAGTAGATTGCGTTTCTTCAGAAGGCATATCTGGGTGGACTCAAACCTATAACCTTTTGGTTAGTATTCAAGCATGTTAACTGTTTGCATAACCAGGGAATTTGAACTTAAAATAAGTAAGCAATAATTTATTTGCAATGAGTATGCAGTTTATGATTTTCTTAGTTTGTAGACTTTGTAAAGGGAATCTAAGATACACTCAAATTATGTATAGTTTCAATTCTCTGACTAATGGTCTAGCTTGTCTAAGAGTAGGTTAGACAATATCTCAAAGCGTTTACAAACCCTCCAACAAATATCAATATTTGTTAAGGGGTTTGGAGGTATAGCAGATGCAAGTACAGTCTGAGTGACGAAAAGTAGTCTAGTGTGGACTACATAGAAATCAAACACCAATCTATGGAGTCTAAAAAAGCTGAGAAATGGAACTTTGAGGTGTAGGTTGGTGTTAATAGTATCAAGGAGATGTATCTGAGGATTGCCTAAGGTTGCATTCAGTTCCATGAACATGTTAGACAACATTTCATGGAATAGAAACAAGTGATATTATTCAAAGAAACATTACTTGTTTGAAATAGTACTTTGTAGTCAAATTAAGTTTTTAAACAAGTCTAGTAGGAATGTTTTGACTTCTGTTAGGCTTTCTTGGAGGAATAGCTATATTTCTTTTTTCTCCATGTGAAGCTATATAGGAAACTGTACTTTTTAGACTTCAGTGACTTTTGATTTGACAGGAAAATAAATTGAGATATTTTGAAATTTCTAAACAATTGTGAAGGTGGGTTTTTGTTGTTTCATTGCTATCTCTAATTTTTTATGGTTGATTACAGAAGTTAATTGTACTTTCTCCCATCCCTTGCTTTATATCTAGTATCATAAAGACATATTTTTAGTCTTGGGGAAATGAGAAAAATCATCTTGTCAACATAACTATATTGTTCCCAATATACTTGATTAAAAAGCCTCTACATATTAAAAAGAGATTTATCAGAAATCCTTATTAAAGCCTGAGCTGCTATTATTTCATTTCAATGTGGCTGTAATAAGCAGGATCTTTTTCCTGAGGAAATTATGCATAGTATTTTCTATCATTTTTATTAGACTGATTAGAGAAGTTATAAATTTAGGTCTATCAGTCTTTGGAAAGAACCAGTGAGCCAAAATCATTTGCTTAGTCTTATCAAATAAATATTTCCCATTACTGTGAAATATATTCATTATCTGGTGAAATTTTAGAAATTCTCTTTTCATTTTCCAGAGCATCTTAGTTTACGTATGAAGTAGTACAACAATGCATGACACAATCTGTCCATTTTAACTGTTCTCCTGAATTATACTGTGCCAGCTCAATCTGTAGAAATGCACATTGACCACTTGGCATGAACACTCAGTACACTGGTTTATTAGTCCTCTGCAGAAAGACATGGGTAACCCTACTGTTTGAATAGCCACATTTTTTCCCCCTTGAACATTTCATTGTGTTTTAAGTGAAAGTTTACACAGCAAATTAATATCCCATTCAACAATTTATATACAAATTATTCTCTGACATTAGTTGCTATACTTACAATGTGTTGTTGTTGTTGTTAGGTGCCACCAAGTCAGTACCGACTCATAGTGATCCTTTGCACAATAGAATGAAACACTGTCCAATCCTGGGCCAAGCTCACAATTGTTGCCAAACTTGAGCCCATTGATGCTTCCACTTGGCCAATCCATCTCACTGGGGATCTTCTTCTTTTTCTCTGACCCTCCACCTTATCAAACATGATATACTTCTCCAGCGACTTGTCCCTCCTGAGAATATGTCCAAAGTATAAGACCAAGTTTGGCCATCCTTGCCTTCCAGGAGCACTCTGGCTACACTTCTACAACGTGTCAACATGCTCCAATTCCACCCTGCCTTCCCGGTTTCCATTTCTCCAGTTTCCCTGTCATGCTTTCCTTCTCATCATTGCTTTTGGGCTATCATTGCCCCCTTTGAGCTCATGTATAATTTGAGCTGCTGTGTAGTGAATTACTTGATATGGCTCTTCTAGACATAGTCTTTATAACTATCAACAAATGACTATGTCCTCTTTTCCCCATAGGTCTGGGTCAGAGAAACTGGGGGATGATGCTTTTAGGTTTGTATGATTCAGTTGGGTGATTTCTAACTTTACCTCTATACCTCTAACACATTTCTGGCTAGATTTATTCCTAGTTATTTTATCCTTTTGGGAGATATTGTAAATGCTACTGTTTTCTTGATATTCTTATGGAGTTCTCTTTGTTGTTGTTGTTGTTACTAAGTGTCATCAAGTCAGTTCTGATTTGTAGAGACCCTTTAATGGATTTCCAAGGAGTGGATGGTGAGTATGAACCACCAACTTTGTGGACCAAATGAACTTTATGGTCCAGTGAATTTATCCTGTAGCAGAACACCTAAACTCCAACTATTTTTTTTGTTGTTGTTGTTGTTTTTTGTATGTGGAGTTTGTTCCCTACCACTTTGTTGTATCTTTATATTACTTCCAATAATTTTTTTGTGAAATCTCTGGGATTTTCTCTGTATAGGATCATGTCATCAGCGAATACGGTTTGTGTTGGTATGCTGGATTTTCATTCTCATTTAATATTTAAATTTATTTTTTCTATTTCATGTTAAATTTCTTCTATTACCCAATCATGTCCTGATGTTACACTGTAGGAGAAACACTGGACTGAAAGTTGGTTTAAACTGAAAGATCAGTGGCTCAAACTTACTAGTCATTCCTTGGAAACCTTATAAAGGATAGTTATGAATTGGAACAGACTCTGTGGCACTTAAAAACAATAGCATTACTCAATACAACTTAAGTAAGACTTTATTCAAGTTCGATGCAATTATTTTATTTTCTTACTCTGTTATGGGTTTCTAGCTTTATGACATTAGGATCAGAGAAGATATTTTATATTCTTTCAGTGTTTTTTAACTAATTGTGATTTTCTTTCTGACCTAAAATGTGGTCTGCTTTGAATAATGACTCAAGTGTGTTTGAAAAGGATGTATACTGTGCTGCAGTTGTGTGATATGTTTTGTATGTGTGTGTTAGGTTAATTGTGTTATTTACATATTTGGTATCTTTGTTTATTTTTTTTCCTAGTTGTTTTGCGCATCATCAAAAGTGATATGATAAACTCTCCTCCTTTTATTGCATAACTCTACTATTTTCAAATCTGTTTCAGTTTGTTCTATGCATTTTGAAGCTCTAATTTGTTATGGCCTCTTGGCAGATTTGCCCTTTAATTGTTATGTATTGTCTTTTTATGTCTTTTAAAGGATTATAACAAAAAGTCTGTTTTACCAGAGATAAATTTTGCCACATCAGAGATTACTTTTGGTTACTGTTTGCTTTATGGTTGTTGCTATGTGCCTTGGCCTCATAATGATCCTGTATAGGGTTTATGAGGCTGTGATTCTTTATGCCAGCAAAAAACAAAATTCACAGAACTATCGCTCCTATTCAATTTTGTTTTGGAAGACTTAGCCAGAACTATAAGGCAAGACAGGGAAATTAAAGACATCCAAATTGGCAAAGAGAAAGTAAAACTCTTTCTATTTGCAGATGATATGGTCCTATAATAAAAAGACTCAGTTAAAAAAAACTACTGGAACTCATTGGAAGATTCAGCAAAGTGGCAGGGTACAAGATCAACATACACAAATCGGTTGGTTTCCTCTGTACTAATAATGGCAGTGCTGAAAAAGAAATTAGGAAAGAAATACCATTTATAATAGCCACCCAAAGGATTAAATATTTAGGAATAAATCTAACCAAAAAAAAAAGGAGCTATACAAAGAAGACTACAAAACACAACTACAAGAAACCAAAAGAGACTTTTAAAAAAAGGAAAAATATACCATGTACCTGGATAGGAAGACTTAACATTATGAAAACATCAATTCTACCCAAAGCAATCTACATATATAATGCAATTCCAATCAAAATTCCAATAGCATTCTTTAAAGAGATGGAAACACTATTACAAACTTTATCTGGAAAGGAAAGAGTACCCAGATAAGCAAAGCACTGCTTAAGAAGAACAACAAAGATGGAAGCCTCTCACTCCCTGATTTCAAAATTTGCTACAAGGCTACAGTGATCAAAACAGCCTGGCATTAATACAATGGAAAATAAATAGATCAATGGAACAGAATTGAGAATCCATCCACATACAGCCAACTGATATTTGACAAAGGGCCAAAGTACATTGAATAAGGAGAAGGTAGTCAACAGATAGTGCTGGCAGAACTGGAATTTGACAAGCAAAAGATTGAAACAAGATCTTTATCTCACCCCATATACAAAACCCAACTCAACATGGATTAACAACATAAATGTGAGTCCCAGAATTATAAAGGTCATCATTGAAAAAATAATGACAAATTTAAGAACTCGAATACAGGGCATACATAGACTACCAAACATTGCAAGAATTGCACAAACAAAAGAAGACAAAATAGAGCTGACAATTGGACAAACAAAAGAAAACAAAATAGTATAGAACATACTAAAAATTGTAAACTTATGTGCATCAAAAGATTTCACCAAAGAGTAAAAAAGGAGCCACAGAATGGGAAAAATATTTTATGCAATGACATATCAGATAAGGGACTAATTTCTAAAATCTATAGGAAACTACAGTTCCTCTACAAGAAAATTAACCCAATTTAAAAATGTGCACAGGACATGAACAGACACTTCTTTAAGGAAGAGATTTTGTCAGCAAGAAACATATGAAGTACTGTTCATGATCATTAGCCATTGTTGTTGTTGTCAAGTGCTGTCCAGTCGGTTCTGACCCATAATGATCCTATATAGGGTTTCCAAGGAACAGCTAGTGAGCTTGAACCACCGACTTTGCAGTTAAAATTAGTTTTCAGTCTGATGCATTAGCCCACAGGGCCACACCAGGACTCCATTAGCCACTAGAGAGATACAAATTAAAACAACAGTGAGATACCATCTCACATCAGCAATAACAGCAAAGTTCAAAAAAGCAGAGGACAATATATGCTGGCAGGGATATGGAGAGACTGGGCCCCTCCTACATTGCTGGTGGGAATGTAAAATGGTTCAATTACTCTGGAAAACGGTATGGTGCTTCCATAGAAAGTTGGAAATAGAAATACCTTATAATCCACAATTCCTCTACTTGGTATATATCCACAAGAAATACAAGCTAGATTAAGAGTAGATATATGCACATCAATGTTCATTGTAGCACTATTCACCAATAGATGGGGACAGCCTAAGTGCCCATCAGTGGAAGAATGGATAAGCTAACCTTGGCACATACACTCAATAAAATATTATGCTACCTTGAAGAATATCAAGAAAGCTGCAAACCACCTCATAACATGGACGAACCTTGAGTATATTATGCTGAGTAGATTTAGGCAGTCACAAAAGGACAAATATTGCATAAGACCATTACTGTAAAAGCTTAAGAAAGGATACCCATACTGGAAAAAAAAAAAAAAAAAAAGTTTCTATGTTGGTTACAATGGGTTGGAGGAAGGGTACGATAGAGAACAGGTTAGGGGATAGATACAACATAGATTGGGTATTGCGGAGGGCAATACACAAGAACGGGGAGGGGTGTGGAAGAACAAGGAAGATAGGGCAACACTTAGGTAGGTTTACATGGGTTAAGTGGGACAGAGGTAAATACTGATATATGCTCAAACTTGGAACAACAGGACTCTGTGATACAGAGATGGAGGCATAGTCTGAATGGGTAAAAGAAGGAAAATAATGTTAAGATGTTTGACTGTCTTATGAATATTGATTTCCCTTGCTTACTATTGTAAAATATACACTTCAGTGGGATAGAAAAAAAATATCGGGAAGCATGATTACAGAAAGTGTGTAAGCCCATCTTCAGCCAATAACTGATAGGAATACCTAAAAGGAGTTTTAGAACTTGCCCAGTGACATAGGCTCCCTGCTGAGCCTTTGTAGTGTATAGGATCTTAGGTGGAATCCTGAGCACCATCCACAACATTTTGAGGTGAAGCCTTCCACTTGAAAGGACATGCAGACAAGCCAGGAAAGGCTAGACAAACAGAAGATACTTCTTGAAAGACCAACAGGAAAAATCAAAAACAAAAATGGCAGTCTGATTGGCTACTAAAAGAATAAGCAAGTTGTTCACCGGGGAGCCATTAAGGCAAGCAATCAAGTACCTTAAGGATAAACCCCCCTCCAAGACTGAGACTCAAAGGGAACACATGAGCAGGCATGTAAGCTTGCTAGCAACCACATTGGTCTGCTGGTGAGTGGAAGAGGGGGAAAGGCAGCAATGAAGATATGGACTAAGTTAGACCACATTCTATAGAC
>NW_006408530.1:4077054-4078495 GCF_000296735.1 Chrysochloris asiatica | reverse complement strand
AAGATAGATCCAGGATGTCAGTTTCCTGCACTTGCAAGTGAAAAAATATCACAATAATAAGAAAATACTGTGAGTTAGGATTCTGGAGACGGGACTCCCTCAGCGGCCACACTGCCCTGGCAAAGTTTAGAGGACGGGGCTACAGCCAGTCCAGTTCAGAAAACCAGCAGCGCTAAAAGTGGTGTAGAGACATTTGCAAAAAATTCCTGTCCCGCCTTGATTGCTCAGCACATAAAACATCAGTACAGAGAGAGGGAGCTTGGCGGCGAGTTATAACATCACCCACAGAGACATAGCACTAAAATTTTATCTGGTGGGACCCTTGGCAGCTATGCACCTTGGAGTCGATTCCAATGACAGGTGACCCTGTGCAGGGTGTCTGGGGCTGTGGATCTGTGCAGGAGTGGAGTGCCTCACCTTTCTCTTGCAGTGTGGCTGATGGTTTCGAGCTGCTGACCTTGTGGTACGCTGCCCCATTCATGGCCACTGTGCTACTTGAGCTTCCTGAACAGGACCCATATAAAGCAATCTGTAAAACCCCATCCCTAGAATTGTGCTGTGCACAAGCAGATATCTAACTGACCTTCAGAGACAAAAATAGTGGACAATCTCTCTTCCATTAACTGCTCAATATCTACCTACGGACCTCTACCTTAGTAACTAGAGGAGGGGCCTGAGAGAGTGGACACCTTCACCCACTGCTGGAGGTTTCTACCTTGCACACACACTGCTTGTGTAACTTGGGACAGTTGACCACAGCTTCATTCTGTTCCAAAGTGGTGGATTTTGTCTCTGCATTTATATTACGTCTGCTTTTGGTCCTTTTGGCCACACATCTTTCCTGGAGGTGGGAGCGTTTTCTCCCAACATTACCTTAATCATATTCACCAAGAGACACCCAGTAAGCTTAAAAAACAACAACAACAACAAAAAACCATATAACTATTGGAAATGATGAATAAAAAACAACAAATGATATCAAAACATGTCCAAAACCAGAAGAGAGTATCTGAGACAAATGAGCTGGAGACAGAAAAAGGCTTTCTAAAGGAGGAAGAACATGTTTTGGGTACATCTAAGAAAGAATTCAGAAGAATAATATGGAAACAAATTGAAATGCTCTGAAAAGGGTGGAGGAAAACAGGGAAGAAGTCAGGAAAGTACTACAGGAGCAATAAAATAACATTGCTACAGCATAGGAAACCATTCAAAACCAGCAAAAAGAGGTCCAGATGATCAATAACAAAATATCAGAAATGGACAATGCACTGAAAGGGGAAAGGAGCAGAATCGAAGAGATGGAAGCCAGAACTAGTAAGCTGGAAGACAAATCTCTCAATACTGCTAAGATAGAAGAGCAAGCTGATAAAAGGATAACAAAATCTGAAAAGAGTCTTAAGATTCATGGTGGATAACATGAAGAGGAACAACTTAAGAATTA
>NW_006408530.1:4066033-4068799 GCF_000296735.1 Chrysochloris asiatica | reverse complement strand
CTGTTAGGTCACCGCTGTTTGGAATGGGCACAAATATGGATCTCTTCCAATCAGTCAGCCAGATAGTTGTCTTCCAAATTTCTTGGCATAGAGGAGTGAGTGCCTCCTGTGCTGCCTGACTTTCATGAAAGAGTTCAATTTTTATTCCATCAATACCTGGTGCCTTGTTCTTTGTCAATTCCTTCAATGCACCTTGGACTTCCTCCTTCAGTATTATTGGCTCTTGTTTATATTCTACCTCTTGAAATGGTTTAACATCAACCATTTCTTTCTTATAGAGTGACTCTGAGTATTCCTTTCATCTTCTTTTGATGCTTTCTGCATTTCAATAATTTACCTAGAGAATCCTTTAATATGTAAGTTGAGGCTTGACATTTTTCTTCAGTTCCCCCAGCTTGAGAAATGCTGAGCGTGTTCTTTCCTTTTGATTGTCTGACTCCAGATCTTTGCACATTTTGTTGTAATATTTGAACTTGTCTTCTCGAGCCAGCCTTTCAAATTTTCTTTTCAGCTCTCTTACCTCCTCATTTCCTCCATTTGCTTTAGCATCTCTATGCTGGATAGGAAGTTTCAGTGTCTCTTCTGACATCCATTTTTATCTTTTCCTTCTTTCTTGTCTTCCTAATGACTTTTTGCTTTCTTCATGTATGATGTTCTTGATGTCAACAATATGGATGTAGTAGCTCAAAACAACAACTGAAGGCATCTTTACATCAAGGATCAAACCTCTGTACCCAGGGTTGATAGGGATTAGCAACTTAGCCATTGGATACCTAAAATGGAGGGGGGGAGCTATAAAGGTACAAAGTGACTCACTTAAAGTTTTCAAGAGGAATTTCATTAAAGAGTGAGTGGGGTAATGTAGAATCCCCATTGAATAGTTTTCATCTTATATAGATGGGTCTGGTCTAAGAAGATGGGGTTAAGATTCTTATGATTCAATAGTGAGTAAGCTTGTTATCTTGTTAAACATATTATCATAACTAATTGTGATTGTTACAACTGTAAAGGTAGAAGATTGGGGAATGGTTAACTTTACATTCCAGAAACAGAGGACCCTAGGACCATCAAGGGAGAAGAGCATAAGCAGAATGTGGGACCCTATCCAGAGAAGCAGCCACACCAGAGATGGAGGCAGAGATGATGACATGGAGAGGTAGAAGAGCTGAGGACTCTAGAATAATGGAAAGAGAAAGACTGTGTGCTGGCGCGCTGGAGGCAGGCTTGCAGAATGTGCCCTTTGATTGTTTAAATGGTTTTATAATCCTGAGTGTTTTGGGGAACAGCAAAAAATCAACAAAAACAGAGGGAATAGAAGCAAATGCTGTTGAATGATGATGCATGAAAGGGATTGTAATCATTGCAATAAAATGAAATACAATAGGATGAGTGAAAAACCAATGTTCTCTCATGTAAACTATCATTCAATTCACAATGAAACCTTAAAAAAAAAAAAGTAATAGAACTACCTGATCAAGAATTTAAAAGATTTATACAAAGAATCCTCAAAGATCTCAAGGAAACAATAGATAAAACCCTAGAAGAAATCAGGAAAACAACACAAGAAGAAAATTTGAAATAATGGGGGGAAAAAAATAGACCATTAGGAACCATTCAAAACATTTAGGAATACAGAATATTAGCAATAATATATCAGAAATAGATAACTCAAAGAAAGGATATAGAGATAAAATCAAATCAATGAAAGAAAGAATCAGTGAATAAATTCTCTTGATCCAAATTTGCTTGAGGAACAATCAGAAAAAATAATGAAGGGAAATGAAGAAATCCTAGAAGTTATGTGGGCCAATATCAAAAGGAATAATTCACACTAGTAAAAATACTGAAATAGGAGGAGAAAAAAATTATAGAGAAATTTTGATGATTTATTGACAGAATACTTCCCTAATATAATAAAAGATGAGATTTTAATTCATGAGGCTTTTTGAACCTCATACAGGATAGACCCCAAAAGAAAGTTACCAAGACATGTCTTAATCAAACTTTCTAAAACCAAAGATAAAAAAAGAATTCTCACAGTATTTTGTGAAAAATGAAATATTGCTTACAAAGGTATACCAATAAGATTAAGTGCTGTTTTCTTTTGACAGAAACTATGCAAGCAAGAAGGCAGTGGGATGGCATGTATAAACTGAAAGAAAAGAATTGCAAACAAGAATTATATATACAGCAAAATTGTCTTTTAAATATGATGATGAAACTAGGACATTCCAATAGAAGCAGAAATTAAGAGAAGTTGTGAAAACCAGACCAACCTTAAAAACAATATTGAAGGAAGCCCCTTGGACAGAAAACCAATAACATAAAACAACAACTTGAGATTAAGACACATGTAAGAAATCACCCTATACCAATCCAGATTAAGAATTCTCTAAAGTGAAATAGAGCTGCAAAACTGAAAAGAAGAAAGCAGAGGTTTCAATCTGTAAATGATGACAATTTCAAAACAAAAAGAGAGAATAGATGATGTAGTTATAGAACTTTCATGTGGAGAGGAAGCTAAGGCAATATCAAGATATAACAAACTGTGTTAAATTTAGCTAGACAAAAAGAAATTTCAGAGTAATTCCTTAAAGAAATTACTAAATCCACTCTTTAAAATATAAATAAAATGTGAAACACTCAGTAAATACAAAATCAGCAATAAAGAATACAAAAAGAAAATCTATACACACACAAAAAAAACACTTGCCACAGAAAATATAGTGTGGCACTGTAAGATAAGCAATGGACTGCAAACCACAA
>NW_006408530.1:4060976-4065933 GCF_000296735.1 Chrysochloris asiatica | reverse complement strand
ATACAAAAAGAAAATCTATACACACACAAAAAAAACACTTGCCACAGAAAATATAGTGTGGCACTGTAAGATAAGCAATGGACTGCAAACCACAAGGTTGACTGTAAAAAACCACCAACTGCTCCTTGGGAAGCCTATATAGGGTCATTTTGAATTTGTACCAACTCGACGGCACTTAACAACAACATACTGATTCGGTTCCAACCCACAGTTCCATTGTATAGGGTTTCCGAGTAGCAGCTGTTGAGCTTGAACCGTTTACCTTGCGGCTCAAACTGACTTTGCAGTCTAGCTCATTAACCCACAGTGCAACACCAGAACTCTTCCAATATTTTTATTGTGTGTAAGTTTTTCCTTTTGATAATGTCCCACATAACTTTTAGGCTTTCTTCATTTCCCTTCATTATTTTTCTGATTGTTCCTCAAGCACATTGGGATCAAGGGGATTTGTCCTCTGTTTCATTGATTGTTTCTTCCATTGATTTGATGGTACTTCTATGTCCTTTCATTGAGTTATCTATTTCTGATAGTTTATTGCTAATCTTCTGTATTTCTAAGTGTTTTGTATGTTTCCTTGTGTTGTTTTCTGAATTCTAGGATTTTATCTGTTGTTTTTTTGAGATCTTTAAGGATCCTTTATATAAATCTTTTGAATTCCTGATTAGATTGTTTTATTACTTTTGCGTCCTCAGAAATATTTTTTGCCCCTTTATTTTGCTCATTTGTCTGAGTTATCTTTTTCTGATTTTTCATATAATATAGTATTATCTGCTGTCTTCTAGGCATACCATACCAAACCCACTGTCATCGAGTCAGATAGACTCATAGTGGCCCTTCATAGTGTGTCTGAAACTGTAAATCTTTATGGAAATAAGACTTGCAGTTAATGTCCCAATGCCTAACCCAAGTTTGTTTTACTGAGACATGCAGCATTATATTACTTATTTATGTATTTCTTCATTGATTGTTCGAGTGTTAGTTTTGTGCTGCATTTTTGTTTTGTTGTGTTTTGATGTGTCTGGAACTTTGTTTTATTCTCTTTAGAATACCTTTTTTTACTTTGTATTATTTTAATTGTTCATTTTTAGTTATTTGAGTTCATTTATAACTTTGAAAGTGTCTTTTGGCTGGATGTTATTTCCTCTCATGAATAGGTATGATAGATCACAACCAATTTTGAATCCTCTGTGGTGTTCTTTTACCAGATTGAGTAGAGCATTGGAGAAGGTTCTTTTCCTGAAAATGGTTTCCATTCATAGCACTTGTGGGACATGGAGTCCTTTCTAGTTGGTTCTAGCAGTTAATGTGTTCTCTGGAGATTAGGGTAGGATTTTTCATATCTGCTCTGAGGGAGGGAGTACTGCTACCCAAATTGACAATGTGTATTGTGTGTACAAATTGCTATCTCAGTAGGTGGTGAAGTATCTAGTGGGTCCATTGCAACCACAGACAGCCTGACAGGAATTGTTTGGGTGTGGGGTTTGTTGTAGTAAAATGGCTGATGAATGAGGGCATACTAGGTTGTCCTGGTTATTATGTAGCAGAGGTGTCATTGGTACATGTCAGTATGTGACTGGCATTGCTGGGGAGGAGGTGTGCTTGTGTAGCTCCTCACTGTTGCATCATTACATAGAACATATTTGCTGAGGACTGGGTTTGTTGTTGTGTTTATGCACCACTGATTGACCAGTGGCTGAGGTGAGGGTGCATGGGTCAACAGTTACAAGGTGGCTAGCACAGGTACTCACCCTGACAGTTGACAGGTGGGCACAGTATCAGGGACAGAGCAGATGGAGCTCATTCTTCTGTTCACTAGTCTGGTTGTAATAGCATATGGAATCAATCACTGGTGGTGTTGTGGGGCTGAGGTCATCAAAATGGGCTAGCTCCCCAGTTGCAGATCAAAGTGTGGGGGCACATATTGTGGATCACTGGGTGGGTTAGTTTAGGAGGTGTTCTCACTGGAATTATGTCTCTGGTGTGGGTGCTGGGGCACTCCTGTGGGAGTATTGTCAGTGATCAAGACTGTACTCAGTCCCAGTCAAATGTGAGGAGTGGGGAGGCTGAAGTACAGCTGTCACTCCAAAAGTCCTTCCACCCAAATTATCATGGACCGCTGCTGGTGAAAATGATTCTGTCACTGTTATTTGTATCACTTCTAGGCTATGCTTACCTGGATCCCTAGGACTTTCAGTCCCCTTTCTGCACTTACACTCTTTAGAGAAAGATTCTTTTCTGCTCATCTTGTTTCAGGTTTGACTCCACAGTATCTTTATCTCTTTCTGGGTATTTTGTGAAGTTAACTTCTGTGCTACTTTCTCAAGAGTGCTACTTGCTTTGTCTCAATATGGCCACAATATGCTGGCACAGATAGTGTACCTCAGTTAAAAAAATCTCATTATTTTATGTTTTCTTACAGCTTCTTCCTTTTGGTGTTCAGTCTAAGTCTTCATCCTTTGCTTGCTGTTCTGGGCTCCCATATTGTTCCTGTTTGGTGTCTCAGGTCTTGCTGTAGGGGGTTGCATGGCATATGTGACTATATCACCATCATTGGCCGTCCACTCTGAATAGCCACATTTGCTGTATCAACATTGAATATGAGAACTGCTACTGCCAGTGTGGTGCTATAGGATAAGCACTGGACAATTGACCAAAAAGTTAGTGCCCAAACCCACCATTTGCTCCTTGGAAGTTCTATACAGTGTCTAGATGAGTTCAAATCAACTTGACATCACTTAGCAACAACAAGCTTAGTAACAAAATTGAAAACTATTCTGAAGGGAATACTTTAATCAAAAGAGACCCTTAGTGCTAATTTGAAACAGCAAGGGCAAGGTTTTTGCTTTTTTAGCATTATGGACTACTTGGGAAATCTAGTTACATCTGTGGACCCTTTTCTCCGAATAAAAATTTTGAATGTACAAAATACAAAGGAAATGTAAAACAAAACAATTATATTGAAATTCAGTTATCAAAATACTTAAAAAAATTAATAGAGTATTATGTCCTTTGCTATTACCATATCTTGAATTTCTTCAACTGACTAACATGATTTAAAAATAGTGATGAACACAAGTATTAATACTACCTGAAATAACAGTAATGTCCTTGTGAAGACAGACATGATTGTAATTAATAATAAACATCATAGGTCCTACAATATAGGGCTATTGAAAATACCATGTCTTGAATTAGAAACACCTTAGTCCTAAAACTGATATCCTTGCTGTTGAACACTATGATGAAGAGATCTTGTGCAGCAGATTTGCCTGATTCAGTATGTTTGATTTCTTGATTCTTGCATTCATGAGTGCTGATTGTTGATCCAGCCAAAATGAATCTTTGACAACTTCAATCTTTTCTCCATTTTTCACAATGCTTTTTATTGATCCAGTGGTGAAAATTTTTATTTATATTGACGTGCAATCCATACTGATGTCTATAGTCTTTGTTCTTCATCAGTAAGTATTTTAAGTCCTCTTAGCTTAGTATTGTTTAAAAATTCACACAACCTTTCCAAGTTCATCTGCAGATCCTTCCCCATATTGTTTTATAGTGTAGCCACTTATGGTGTCTAGAGCATTCTGTTCCTTCTTGTTGGTATAACTGTTGTATAATATTGTTCCATGTTTTAGAATTCCCTTCCCCATCAGCTTCAATTGACAAGCTCCCACATATTTCTGTGACCAATCAAAATCATCCTTTACTTTGTGACATCTTTTCATATTGTCTCCATAATCCTCTGTTTCTATCCCAGGTATTTATTGTAAGTAGTTGTGCATACTATGTCCCAGTGCATTGTTTATAAATCTTTTGTAGCACTTTTTTTTACTGTTCAGTATGACAGTATTTCACACGTCTGTTTCCTTTCTTTAGAGTTTAAATCATAGACAATATTTTCTTATATCTTTCTTTTCCTAGCATATAGTAAATATTCAATAACTGTTCAGTGGACAAAGGAATAAATGGCTAATGAATCTGTAAATATATGAACTGTATGTTGTTATTTTTTAGCCTAGTTTCTTATACTCAAATTATTAAAAAGGTAAATGTGGTAAAATTGCACATACAAATGACCATTTTTGTTGATTCTCTGAAACTCATTTAAAATTACAAGTGTGCATTAAGTACTTTCAGTGTGAGAAAGGTTGGGGAAAAGCTATGTAAGATGTGGAAGATTTTGCTGATAATATCACTATGTGCCATTATCCGTTAACACAGATTGATTTTTGCAGGGTCGTGAAGTTGAGTATTCAAGGACTCTGCCAAAATTCATTGTGAAATGAAATTTCTTTTATTCTTAAACAAGCTATATAGACACAGTACATGCTAATTTTAAGAGTTATTCCTTTCATTTAATATTTATGACTAAAAGCGATATCAGCTACAATTTCTGATATAGGCAAAGCAGTTTTTCAGGAAAAGGATCTTGATGTGTCAGAATGTATAATTTTGGATTTCGGCTCCACTTCCATAATGAAAATCTTGAAAAGTGTGTTTTCAACTAACTCTGACATAATTCTGTTTTGTTACTTGATTGTATATCCATTCAGTTATTTTGGGAAGCAGATGATTTTGGACACACATTTTTCTGTAACTGACTGAGAGTGCATTTTATTATGTGCTTGATTTGAAAACAAATGTAACACTAAAATTTACAGAAATATGTTGCCTAGTTTGTGGTGTAATTCACATACTCAGCATGAATACCAGTTTATAAAGGTGTCATCAAGTTGTTTAAATCAACCCAAACACACATAATACAGATGGCATCTAAGGCATTGGTGCCTGAAAAACAATTTGTGACATATGTAGTCTTCTCAAAATCATTTCATTTTTGTTGTTCTTAAAATTCATTGACTATTTTAAGTCTAAATACAGGTAGACTCATAGGAACATGGAAACTGTTCTCCTGAACATTAAAAGCTACTTTTACATAATTTTTTTTTAATTTTCT
>NW_006408530.1:4051974-4060485 GCF_000296735.1 Chrysochloris asiatica | reverse complement strand
TTTATACAGGTATCTCTATTTATATATCTAACTGAAATGAGATGATTCATCTCTCTTGTTCTAGGGTGAACAAATTTTATGACTTTTTAATCTGCTCATTTTAATTAGTTTTATAGTTATCTTTCAATGCCAATAACTGCAGATCTACATAAGTGTTTTAATGATAAATCTAGTAATGTAGGAATATACTCTTTTATATTAAATTAATCTTTTACTGTTATTCATTTAGTCATATATGACATTGTGGGATAATGCCCTGGACCACAATATGTTTTTGGTTTATTTAAGTTTTTATTGTGAATTCAGTGATAGTTTACATGGGAGAACATCAGTTTTCCATCATCTTTTCATTACAATGATTACAGCCCCCTCCATGCATCATCATTCAACAGTATTTGCTTCTATTCCTTCTGTTTTTTGGGGTTTGGGGGAAGGTTTTGGGGGGGAAGGTGTACACAAAAAAACTCAGGAATATATAATCACTGATACAACCAAAGGACACATTCTGCAAGCCTGCTTCTTGGCTGCCAGCACACAGCCTTTCTGTTTCCATGAGCCTAGAGTCCTCAGCTGCTATCTATCTCTATGTCCTCATCTCTGCCTCCATCTCTGGTGTTGCTGCTTCTCTGGATAGGGTCCCACATTCTTCTCGTGCTCTTCTCCCTTGATGGTCCTACAGTCCTCTGTTCCTGTGACAGTCACAATTAGTTATTATTAACAATTACTCACTATTGAATCATAAGAATCTTATCCCTGTCTCTTTTTACCAGACCCATATAGACAAGATGAAAACTATTCAGTGGGGACTCTACCTTTCCCCACACACTCTTAACTAAACTTTCTCTTGAAAACTTGTAAGCCAGTCACTTCTTGCCTTTATCACACCCTCATTTTTGGTAGCCAATGTCTAAGTTTCCCATCCCTATCTACCCTGTACACAGAGGGAATGGGATTGATACTTGATGTGGAGATTCCTTCCCTCTCAGTTAGTATTTTGAGCTACTACATCCATAAGTATAGGTCAAGTTCGTCAAATTGTAGCAATTTATATTTGTTTCCTTTCTCAAAACTTGTTTTATTTTTGTTTTTTGTCTTCTGTTAGTCAAGTTCTGATTATCAGACCATTGAGACTAGGTCAAATGGGTACTATCTGCAAGTCTGGACATTCTTGTGCGTCTCCTCTCACTTCATATCAGGTGGATGCCTCACTCTCAGCTCCAGTCCTCAGTGGATATGTCCTTGTCCATGGGCTCAGGAGTCCCCAAGTCTCACCACACTTCAGACCAATCAGCCCTTCCTTCCACTTCTCTTTCTCATCTCCAAGTCAACAGAAGTATATGGAACATGGTTGAACTCATCTCATGTCTTCATTGCTGCCTTTCCCTCTCTTCCACTCACCAGAAGACCAATGTGGTCGTCAGCAAGCTTACATGCATGCTCATATATTCCCTTTGAGTTTCACTCTTGAAGCAGGGGTGGGGTGGGGATTTGTCCTGAAGTGCACAATATCGGTTTGAATCATAAGGTCAGCTGTTCAAATTCACCAGCCACTCCTCGAAAATCCTATGAGTCGAAATTGACTCAACAGCAGTTAACAACAACAAAAACAAAGACCCTGTTGACAATATATTATGTAATGGGGGAAAAGATTTTAGGAATCATACCAGAATTTAGAAAGAAACAGGAAAACATTCCTTAAAAGAAAAAAAAAAAAAATAATGTATCCTTGAAGTAAAACATTCTAAGCCTTTGCTACCAACAAGGCATTTATTTAATTTTCATTTGTAACATTTTTCACACTTATATTAATACATTAAGGTTTAAGTACTTGAGTACTTAAGTACTTAGTAAAATAACAACCTTAAGTTTTATTACTTGATTTAAAATGAGTGTGAGCTTTTGCTGATGGGATAATTAAAGAAACAATGTCACTTTACTTTTTAAAGACCAGCAAGTTAGATTTCACAACATGGCATATTCAAAATTTTTGTTTCCACACTAAAGCACTTCTTTTTCAGCTCACTTTAAATAGTAATAAATTAAATAAGTATAAATGGAGATAATTTATAATTTATTCCATCCTGGGTCATTGCAATTTAAATATTTACACATGTGTTAGAAATTGTCAACAATGATAATCCTTACTTCATAAAATTATAGATAAATACTTAATGTTAACATTATTACACCATTTTAGTCAGTTGTTAATATCTAATTGAATGCTATGAATGTCAAGCAATACCTGCTACTTAGAGTATTCCTTTAGAAAGATTTCAAAAAAACTTTTTCTGTATATTATTGATAATCATTTATCCCTTCTCTTTCAGAATCTCTTTTACTTTGGGAACCTAAAATGCAAAATTGTAACAGTGATGTTATTTTTGTTAAGTGCTGTGAATTTGGTTGTGACTCACAGCAACCCTGTATAAGGTTTCCGAGACTGTAAATCTTCACTGGAGCAGAAAGTCTCATGCAGAGCAGCTGGTGGGCTCAAATTGCCAGTTATTACTCATAGCAACTCTGTATATAGGGTTTCTGAGGAGCAGCTGATGGGTTTGAACTGCTAATCTTGTGGATCGTGGTCTGGTGCTAATCCTACTGTACCATGCCAGGAGTCCCTATTGTTTAAAGCATTTTTAGAATGTTAAATGTTATGCTCGGTATTTTGTATGCATTGTCTATTTAATCTTAAAACTGAAATTGAGTTTGAAACTATTCATACTCCCTTTTTAAAAATAGGACACAGAGGTTTATAGAGGTGAAACAAACAACCCAGAATGGCAATGATAGTACATTGAAAATAGAGTTTCAAATCAAAGTTGCATGACTCCCAAAATCATTTAACTGCATGACTGCTAAGTAACTCATTCTAACACAATGCTTCATTGATTCAACGTTTCTCACACTGTGCAAACTGCCCAACTAGGTTACTACTTAGTTTTCACAATATGAGGGTAGTATTTCTAGATTTTTAAAAGGTGATCAGTATATTTTGCATACTATGATCAGAACTGATTTGACTCTCAAATGACTATGTAATGTTCTCTATAAAATGTTGTTTTTTGCCTTGCAGTCAGTTCTGAGTCATAGTGACTCTGTATATGGTTTCTGAGGGTGTAGTCTTTTTTGGGTGAGCAGAAAGCTTTTCCTTTCTTCCACAGAGAGATTGATGGGTGCAAACTACCAATCTTGTTGGTCATAGTCCAGTGCTTACCAAATAACGATGTGGGTTTTATTCTGTGACTATTCAGAATTATTATTTTCCCACTATTGACATGAAATAATAACCCAGCAGTTCTCAAGCCCTGTTGCTGTGAGATAAATTGAGTCTGCTTAGACTCATAACGACCTTAGGACCAAATATTGCCAGGCCTTGCTTGTGACATCCTCTCAGTCATTCCTATGTTTGAGGTCACTGTTATAGTCAATGTTTCATTTCATCCTGTTGAGGATCTTCATTTTGTTTGCTGACCCCCTATTTTACCAAGCATGGTGTCCTTCTCCAGGGACTTATCAATCCTGATAATATGTTCCAAGTATATGAGATGAATGAAGTCTTGCTTCTAAGCAACATTCTAGCTGTACTTCACCCAGGGCAGATTTGCTCATTCTTTTGGCAGTCCATGGTATATCAGTATTTTTCACTAACACCATAATCCACATGCATCAATTTTTATCTCCCTTCCTTTCTAAATTTCACACACATATAAAACAATGGAAAATACCATGGCTTGGGTCAGGCACACATAGTTGCCAAAGTAACATTTTTGCTTTTAAATATTTTGACTGATGGTAGTTGTTTGCTACCAACTCAATTCCGACTCATAGTGACCCTGCATAGGGTTTCCGAGGTTGCAATATTTATGGAACAGGAAGTCTCATCTTTCTCCTGTGAAGCAAATGGTAGATTTGAACTGCTGACCTTGCTGTTAGCAGCCCAGCTTGTAATCCACTACACTACCAAGGCTCTGTTTTTTAAAAAAAAAAAAATTATTTACAGAGATCTTTGACAACAGATTTGATTTCCATGAGCTTTGATTGTGGATCCAAGTACTTATAAAATGTAATTATTAGCAAATTCAATGTCTTCTCCATTTGTCGAGATGTTGCTTATTGTCCCAGTGGTGAGGATTTTGTTGTTGTTGTTTTGTCTTATGTTGAGATGTAAACCATACTGAAAAGTGTATTCTTTGATCTTCTGCAATAAATGCTTCAAGTTCTCCTAGCTTTTGCAGGTTGCTAATAAGTCTCCCTCCAATCCTGATGCCATGTTCTTCTTCACAAAATCCAGATTCTCTGTTATTTGCTCAGTACATGGATTGTAAAAGTATGGTGAAATGATTCAACCTTGACACACACCTTTGCTGATTTTAAACTATGAGCTATCTGTTTGTTTTTTCACACAACTGAATGCAATTAAGTGCTCTGTAATAATTCCCATTCTTTATAATGTTATTCACAATTTGTTGTGATCCACATAGGTGAATGCCTTTGCATGGTCAATAAAACACTGGCAAGCATCTTCCTGATATTCTGTGCTTTCAGTGAAGATCCATCTGTTAGCTACAATGATATACCTCATGTCATATCCACTTCAAAATCCCATTTGAATTTCTGGCAGTTTTCTATCAATATATTGCTGCAGCCATTTTTAAATAATCTTCAGCAAAATTTTGCTATTATATGATATTAATAAAATTATTTGATAATTTCCACATTCTGTTGGATCGCCTTTGAAATGGGCACAGATATGGATTTCTTCCAATTAGTTGGCTAGGTAGCTGTCATCCAAATTTTGACTGTCTTTGAAATGTCTTGGTCCAATCGAGTGAGCATCTCCAGTACTGCATCCATTTATTGAAGCATTTCATTTTGTATTCCATCAAGTCCTGGAGCCTTGGTTTTTGCTAGTGCTTTCAGTGCAGTTTATATTTCTTTCAATACAATTAGCTCTTGATCATATTCTACATCCTTAAATGATTGAATGGCAAGCCGTTGGTTTTGATACACTGATTGTATTCTGTCCATCTTCTTTTGATGCTTCCTGAATCACTTAGTATTTTTCTCATTGAATCCTTCAGTATTGAAACACAAGCTTAAAGTTTTTCTTCATTTCTTTTAGCTTGACAAATGCCAAGCATATTCTTCTTCCCTTTTGGTTTTCTAACTCCAGGTTTTTGTACCTTTCATTATAATATTTTAATTTGTCTTCTCGAGCTGCTGAAATCTTCTGTGCAGTTCTTTTACTTCAGTATTTCTTTCTTTTTTTTTTTCCATTTTAGCTTCTCTACAGTTAAGATCAAGTTTCAGAGGTTTTTCTAAACATTGTTTTGGACTTTTCTTTCCTTCCTATTTTTTTCAATGTCTTTTTGATTTATCCATGTATATTGTTCGCAGTGTCATTCCACAACCTGTCTGGTCTTCTGTCCTTAGTATTCAATATGTTTAAAGCCTGTTGTTGAGAAGGCTTCTAGATCCAGGTGGGATATATTCAAAATTTTATTTTTATGCTCATGTTAATAGAATCTTAATCCGAAAAAGTTCATCAAAGTCCTCTGATATATTTAAATGTACTGGTCTGGCTTCCACTTTAAGTGCATTTTTTTCTTAATGACAAACTTTGTCACATCACTTTGTATATGTGGAATATATTAATTCACTGTGTAATCGGATCCTTCACATTTGACAAATTTTATGTCACACAATTTGGTGCATGTACAAGACAGAAAGCCACATTGACAAATGTCATCATCAACATTATCAGAGAAGTAATTACTAAGGTCTACATAATGTAAATGTGATGCTCTCAATATCTACATGAAAGATACACATGTTTTTAAATTCTAATATTAAAAAAGCTGAATTATTATCATTGGAAAAATTCAGCTTTGAATTATTTTTCTTAAGGATGACAGAAGTACTTTGTTCATTTTCAAGAAAACACACTCCAAGTTTCTAATTAGAAAGTGATAGTTTGTCATTCATTCAGTCAATTGACAATGCTAAAAGCAATCAAGTGTGGATTACTGTTTCAGCTGTCTCAAGTGCTTTTTTCACTAGATAGCCATGGTATTTAGTTATATAGCTGTATAGTACTTTAGACATACTTTCCCATTACACAGGTTAGTTCAAAGATGCTGGGAGCATTTGGTGGCAAAGAATAAAGTGACCAGTAGGGCAGTTAGATTCTGGTGCTTTGATTCATATTAAGGACATGACAGTTTACCTACTATTGCTTTTGCACCATTAGTTTATTTGACACACAGAGACATAGGTAAAAAACTTATTCGTTTAGGCATGAAACTGATTGAAAAAACACTTCAATAATTCATTCATATATCTTTATGTAACCCTATAGATGCACAGATGGGCTAATTTAGAAGAATGGTTTGCATTCCTAAACCATTTAGGAAGCTAGATGTCAAGGAAGTGGCACAGCATCTCTTCAATATTTATATATAGTATCAAATTGTCTATTGGGGAAACAACGTTCTTGTTAGGCAGCATCATCAGCCTGAGTAGAAGTAGGAAGCATGATACAATAATAGGAGTAAAGGAAACTTTTGTTGTTTAGTTCTGTCTTCTGATTCATAGTGACCCTGCATAAGGTTTCCGAGGAGTAGGTCATGGCTTTGAATGGCTGACCTTGTGGTTCAAACCAATCTTGTGATCCAGCACTTATCCTTCAGTACCACATCAGGACTCCAAACTTAGTCTAGTATAGAAACTAAATTCCACCAAAATGGTCTTGCCACATTTTTAGCTGTATACATCTTACAGCAGTACTCAGAATTTATAAGTTTATTGCTCTGCAGGAAACTCTCATGAATGTGTGAGGGAGACTGAGTTCTGTATTAACAATCCATGCTGATTAATGAAGAGGTCATAAAATTTTTTAACCTGAATGTTTGTGTCAAACATATCTGAATTTAAGTTGTTTATATCAGTTGAAATTGACTTTTTTTATTATTAATACAATTTTTTAAAATTTATTTGTGTTTCTGTTTATTGCTAATATAATTTCAGTCACTTTTAGTCATTGTCCAGAAATGTCTTGAAATAAAATAGATGAATAAGGACAAATATGAATCAGACAAAAATCCAGTATATTTAGAAAATCCTGGTTTAACCAACTCCAAGGGAACTGACCAAGAGCAAACTGACTAACAAACTGCTGAACACATTGTGGTGATTTTGTACATAGTTTTTTGAATATGTAGGTTTGGGCTAGTCAAACCAATGATCCATTTATAAGCTTATGCAGTCTATCAGTCATAATGTATGTTTGCATAAATACATTCACACATACTCATATCTATCATACGTGACCCATTGATGATACTTAAGGTCCTAGCACTTTTGTAGGATACAGGCATGAATTTAAAAATGGGTAGAGACTTGAAAAAATTTCTGGGATCACACTTAGAGATTGAGAAGTGAGGGTGGAGAAAATAACAGATTTGCTATATAATATTAAGGTATTAAAAATGGCATTTTACTTGTATTACATTTTAAAATGAAACAAAGAATTTCTCTGTTCTTATGGGACTTTTTAATTAGTTTTCTTTTGACTGTACATGACATAAACTCAGCTTATACCACAGGTCACCAAAATGTCATTTTCTATTGCTGTTGATGATAACCAAGGAATTCCTTGGTTATTTAACAGAATATTGAAGCCAACTAAAGAGCACTGATGCAGCTGGGAACCAAGCATCTTTTCCTCTATCTCTCATCCCTGCTTTTCTCTCTACATTTCTATCATTTTCTCTCACTGCAGTACAACTCCTCCAAATTACAGAAAGTAGTGCCTCCACAATTTCAATCTTTAGTAAGTTGATCCCCTTGGCCAGGTGTCCAAATATCTCAGGGGAAGAATCAGGCCAACATTTAGTCAGTGGAACACTCTGTGCCATGCATAACAATGACCAGGAGTTTCAAATCATAGGAGTCCCTGTTTGGACAATATAAATGGAGTAAAGTATGCTGACAATCTCAAAAAATTTTTTTTTGTCTCTGAAGAAGGGATGGTGACTAGAGGGATGAAGTAAACATGTACACAGCAGAGATTTGTTGTTTCAAGATTTTTTAAATTAGGTCTATTAAAAATTACTACAAATTAGAGTTTTAAAGTGTATTCATGTTGAATAAAAATAAAACTCATTACTAGGCATACTGCCAGCTGGGAAAAACAAAGCATAAAATGATGCTGTTTTGAGCTCAGCTAAAGCTTTGCATGTAAACTAATTAGTATTTATTAATGTTAAAGCACCAATAGATAAGCATATTAATCTCTTAATGGCAAATAATATTTGATAAACAGCAGACTTTTTCTGAATTGGATTGGTGAGTATTTCATTTGTATGTGTTCATAACTCATGTAATAAGATGTTGCTTTTCCTACTTTGTGTATTTCAATATTACGCTGGATACAAAAATCACCATAGGGAAAGGAAATTTATATCATTTCATTCTTAAAATACAAAACTTTATCACATACTCAGAATATTG
>NW_006408530.1:4035888-4050313 GCF_000296735.1 Chrysochloris asiatica | reverse complement strand
TTCTGCATCATTCAATAATTTGCCCAGTGAATCTTTCAATAATGAAAGTCAAGCCCTGATTTTTTTCTTCAGTTCCCCCAGCTTGAGAAATGCTGACCGTGTTCTTCCCTTTTGGTTTTCAAAGTCTAAATTTCTACCTTTAATTACTTGTAATATACTAGAACAATTATCTAAACTTCCTAAGCCTTGATTTTCTAATTAAAAAAAAAAAAACAGATTTCATAATCCTATCTCATGTGATTGAATGTGTTCAAGGTGATATCAGGGAAATATTTGAAACTAGCTTTCTTGGAGTTTTTTTATAACTAGATTTTCTGACCTTCCAAATAAACACATAAAGGTCATGGAAACTTTTAAAATCATGAATGTTGTTGTTATTAAGTGTTGTCAAGTCGGTTCCAACTCATAGAGATCCTGGTAGGGCTTTTGAGGAGCATCTGGTGAGTATGAAGCACTGACCTTATGGTTCAAACTGACCTTGAGGTCTAGTGTATTATCCTACAGAGCCATACCAAAACTCCTGAACAGAGCATGTAAGACTAAAAGAAACAAATAAAAATTAGAAATCAATTTATTAAATAAAGAATATGTTGAAATGGTAAAAGTAAGAACACAGTCAGTTTCAATCTCAAGAAAGACCTAACTAACTATATTTTGGAGGCATCCTGGTGTAGTCCTGTAGGATAAGTACTGGACTGCTAATGTCATCAGTTCAAATCCACCAGCCTTCTGGTCCGGTATAGATTTACAGTCTCTGAAACTCTATTCAGGGTCATTATGAATTCAACCCAACTCAACAACACTTACTAGGACTGCATTTTACACTGATACCCACTCTTACTAAGTCTGAACAATAGGGAATAGTTTCGTGATAAGTAAAGCTGTTCAATCAATATTTTTAAAAGATTCCTTACCTCATAGGAAAAACTAAGATAGGAAAAAAAGTCACATTTTTGTATCTATAACAATGTTGCTTGATTTTGTTTTCCTGTCATTGTTTTTAAAATGAAATATAAGTGACTTTAAAAACCATTAAAATGTAAAATGTGACTTTAAAAACTATCAAAAGACTGAAAATTAAGGAATTTTAAGTTAAAGTGTTAGATTTAAAAAAAATTACACTTTATTTGGTATCCTTATTGTGTATATTTCGTTTCAGGGTCTTGTTCTCTATGAAATTTCCTCAAACCCTCCTTAGAGGCAGGATTGCTTGCAGCAGGGCCCATGATGTGAGAGGACTGTAACTCAATGTTCTGATTTAATAGTGCAGGGTTATTCAAGCATGAAATTACCTCCTTCATGTAGAGCAATTCCCTTTGCCTGGTAAGTCAAGGCTCAAAAGCTTGATGTCTACTGTGATTACAGCTGGTGACCCAACCAATTGTTGCTGGAATCAGAGTTAAGCTTTTCTCTATGTCCCACTAAAGAATATATGCCTCACAAAACACTTAAAACGTGAAAATAGGTATACAGTTCTTCTTCGAATCGCAATGCTTTTTATCAGTGTTATTAATCTGATAGATAAAAAAGAACCAACTATGATTATAAGTGTTGTTTTTGTGTGTGTGTGTGTTTTTTAATTGACTTGAAAACACTTTTCTAAGTGGAGTGAGGGAGTTACTTTTAATAAAAATGATACCAGGTTTAAAATTTTCAGAGGAGGCCAAGTCCAGCACAATCTTGTCTGGGACCATCTGCTATGCAGGAAACAATCAGTTTCGTTTTCCCTCATTAACTTAATCAAACACCATAAGTGTTCCTGTTTTTGTATTGCAGCCTCTGAAGTCTGAAAATAGAAATAGTCTCAGAGCAGTCCAATAGTAATCTAAAGTGAGCCACAAAGGCACATGTCGAATTTATTATTAGTATTATTATTACTTTAGTATTCATCTGAAACCAGTAAAAAGAAACAGATGAAACTAATTTTAATATTTTAAAATTTATGTAGTATATCATTAGTATGGTCATTTCAACATTTATTTTTTAAAAATGTTTAATAAGATGTTTCACATTCTTTTTTTCATATTAAATCTTCAAAATCCTTTTGTATTCATATACTTACATCATATCCCGATTTGGAGTATCCATATTTCAGTTGCTCAAGCCTTATTTCATATGCTCCTATGATATTGGACTGTGCAGGTCTACATCCTTAACACACTAAAGCATTCTCTCCGGATTCAAAGTGTCTTCTGATTTGTGGAACCCTTTGATAAGTGGCAAACACTGGAGATAAATGGTTGAGAGAAAAGGACAAGAATATCTTGCTCAAAATGATAAGGCTCTAAAGGCTGCATTTCTTGATTTATCCTATGAGAACAATAACACATGTTTCACACAAATATACATACCACTTGCCCTCTTGACTAATCATCTTTTTTTAAAAAGTTTATTGTGAATTTAGTGATAATTTACATGGGAATACATCAGCTTTACATTCATCCTATCGCATTTCATTTCACTGCAATGATTACAATTCCTCCATGCATTATCATTCAACAGCATATGCTTCCATTCCCTCTGCTTTTTTTTTTTTTTGGATATACACCGAAGCACTCAGGAATATATAACCATTGAAACAACCAAAGTGTACACTCCCAAGCCTGCCCCCTAACCATCAGCACACAGCCCGTCTCCTTCCCTGAGTCTAGAATCCCCAGCCGCTCCATCATTCCATGTCATCATCTCTGACTCCATCCCTGGCGTCACTGTTTCTCTGGATAGGGTCCCCACACTTGGCTCTTCTCCCATGATGGTCCTAGGGTCCTCTGCTCCTGGACTGCAAGATCAACCACTTCCCTCCTTTTGTTACAAAACATCTACTTTTTCATTTGCAACACTCACAATTAATCCAGATAGCAATTATTCATTACTGAACCACAAGAGTCTTATCCCCATCTCCTTTCACCAGCCCTGTCCAGACAGGTTGGAGACCACTCAGTGGAGATTCTACCTCACCCTCTTGAAAGCTTGTAAGCCAGTCACTTTGTGCCTTTGTAGCCATCGCCTTCCCCCATTTTGGGTAGCCAGTGTCTAAGTTGCCCATCCCTGTCAACCCTGTGAACTGAGGAGGTGGGAATGATCCTCAGTGTAAAGATTTGTTCCCTCTTTTGAGCTACTACATCATAAATATAGGTCAAGTTCATCAAATTGTAGCAGATTACTCTTTTTATCCTCTTTGACTAATCAACTTTTGTTGTCCTGAGCAAAAATAATGGATGGAAAAGTCAGATCTATTTAGTTGTTATAGACCAGCGACTACTCTTCATTAGAAAAGATAGATCTAGGAAGGCTTCAGTTGAAAACCAGACAGAAGTTGTTGTTGGGCAAGATTTATTGAAGAGTGATAGAAGAGACTGGAAATACCCAGAGAAATGCAACACGCTATCTTTTGTTGTATGACATGGAACTAATCACACTGTGCCTTAGGTAAAGATAGAAATCATTTTCAATTTGAAAGATATTTAATTTGACTTTTTTCACAATGTGACATGGTGTCATGAAGCTAGTTGGATTTATTTGGCTTACATTTATATTCATAGGAGTTATATCACCAACAATTTAGCTTTGCTTTTGTAAACTTTCAATCTGTCTCTCATACTGGTTGTGTAGTATATTCATCTGTTTATACTTGACAACAGTATGAAATAAATCACTAGTTTTGTTTTGTGTGTGTGTGTTTGCTAGTGAACATGGCATAAGACTTTGCATTTATTTTTATATAAAAATGTTTTAAATTATATTTCTTAACCAGAAATTAATTCTATTGTAATAGAGGCTTCTAATAAATTATTCCTATCTCTTATATCAAATGCATGAAATTTTTGTAAATATATATTTTAAGGTGTTTAAAGACACAATGTAGAAAAGTAGACTTTTTAAGAAAACATCTAAAACTTTGAATGTTGTTAGCTTTGATTTACTAAGGATTTTCATGTAGCCTGAACAAAATGTCAAATTATCTTGCCAAAAGCTGGTTTCAGTATTTTAGAAAGGCAGAAATTTAAAATTCTCTTTAACATCTCACATTCACTGTAATGAATGTTGGAAATTGTTAAAAGTCCTTTATACTGGCTGTAAAATCCATTTCAGAAATAAAGAGCTATTGACAAGCTCTAATTAAAATAGGTAAAGTGGTAAAAGTCACACTTTCCTTAAAACATTCTAATCAAAGTATTTATCATTTTATGTGTATATGTGTGTGTGTTGTATTTCAAAAACTTATGAGCATGCATGTATTTCACTTTTGATCAGAATGAAAAAAAAATTCTGAACAATGAGAGAAAATAGTTTTGTTTTAAAATATCTTATGGAGATTTGCTAATTGTGTACCCAGAATCAAACAGGCCTCAATATTATTTGTGTAAGTCAAAGTGGTTCACTGCAACTTCTCTTCTACAATCTTACATAAATACATAGCACTGCCATTGAGGCAATTCTGACCCTATGTAGGGTTTCTAAGATAAATTCTTTGTATGAACAAAAAGGCTCCTCTTTCTCCCACCGAGCCGCTTGTGGATTCAAATTGCTGAGCTTGTCATTAGCAGATCAGTGCATAACTGACCACACCACTAGGGCTCCTGCAACCTTCCCCACTAAACCACTGCCATGAAGTCAATTCCAACTCATGGCAACCCTATATAGGATTCCCAAATCTTCATTGGAGCAGAGGGGCTGATGGGTTTGAACTGCCACCCTTGCAGTTAGCAGTCCAGTGCTACAAAGTCATCAGGGCTTCTCTTTCAAATTTAGGCAGTCCTAATATTTCTGGCTACTGTGTTTCTCATTCTTATTGAACAGAACCCTGGATACTCAGACTGGGAAGTCTGTGTCCTTCATTTGGCTCTCTCCAGAAACGTTTTTGTGGCGAGATAAGGTGACCTTCAAATCTTACCAGACAGTTATAGTCAGTTGGTTTCTGAAGAAACAGGGCCATAGCTAGACCTCACTGGAATGCTATAACTTTTTCTCTCTCTACAGATGTCCCTTGAAGGTCTGATTATCTCCAGATGACTGATCTCTGATGAATCAGTTCTGTTCTTGGAGTGAAGGAAGCACACCTTTCTGTCCCAAGAAGCTCCTATTGCAGCACAGGATCAGCACTTGACTGTGAACCGCACGGTTGGCAGTTCAAACCCACCAGCTGCTCCTCGGAAGCCCTATCTCTATAAATCATAACATACGCAACAGCACTTAATAACATTAACAACTATAGAGATAGTAACTAATGACATGCTTCCTCTTCTCATTTGCTTCCACTAACTTCTTGTGAGTGAATGTCAACAGCTTGTGTCACTTTCTAATATTATGGCAATTAGTGGTCTCTGGAGCCAGATGCCCTGTATTTGAGTCCTAGCTCTTACCTCTTCTTAACTACTCTATTTTGGGTTAAGTTACTTAACCTCCACATGCTTCAATTTCCTTATCTGAAATGGGAATAATAATAACAGGCTAAACTGTAGGTTTATTTTGAGGGATGATGTTGTGTGCTGTCAAATTGGCTCCAATTCATAGCAACATTGTAGAGGGTTTTCTAGAGAAGCTGGTGGATTTGAACTGCCAACCTAGTGGTTAGCAGTCCAGTGCCTATCCTACAGCACCACACCAGGATCATACTCTGAAAGTTAGAAGAGATAATGTATTAATTCGTTGAAAATACACTGAGTACTGTCTTCCATTTGGTAAGCAACCAATTTAGTCACTGTTGTTAGTGCTGTCTAATCAGTTCTGATTCATAGTGATCCTGTATAGGGTTTTCAAGGAGCAGATAGTGGGTTTGAACCACTGACCTCTAGGTTAGCATCCCAGTGCTTATCCACCAGTGCCAAATCAGGTATCTCAATATGCATCAATTATTAATACCATTATGAGATAGCATCTTCTGCAGTGTTGTTCTAGACTGTACATAAGAATCAACCATTGAAAAATTTTACAAAATCTAGCTCAGTCCCAACCTAGTCTTATAGGAATTAGAATCCTGAAAAGTATGCCTACTTATGTGTCTTTTTAAATAAGAAATTCATAAATGATTATGATATACAGAGGAGTTTGAGAATGACTACAGTAGAAAGACATTGTAAATCCAATTGTCTGCTTTTGATTAATTAAACTAATTGTATACTGGAGTCCTGGTGTGGTGCTGTGGGTTAATGCACTGGAATGCAAACTCAGTTTGAACTATAAGGTTGGTAGTTCAAAATCACCACCTGCTCCTCGGAAACCCTATACAGGGTTGCTGTGGGTCACAGTTGATTGGACAGCACTTAACAACAATAATTGGATACTAATAGTGGCCATGCTTTCAGTGACTCGGACTACTACAAAATCTCAACATTTAAATAGAGATCTAAAATGAGAAACTGAGACTCTTTTTTTTCCCTTCAATTCCTCAAATTGGAAAAAAAACATAGATCTTGAAAAGGGAATGGTGGTGGTGGTGGTGTGCCATGGAGTCAGTTCTGACTCATAGTGACCCTGCATAGGGTTTCTGAGGATGTAAATCTTTACCAGAGGTAGTTTCAAACTGCTGACCTTGAGGTTACCAGTCTGAATCATAACAATCACTACCAAAGCTCCTTGGAAAGGGAATTGTTGTTGTTGTTAAGTGCCATTGAATTGGTTCCTACCCAGAGCAACCCTGTACATGGTTTTCGAGGAGTGGCTGGTGAGCTTGAACCTCCGATCTTGAGATTCAGACTGACTTTGCAGTCCAGTGCATTAACCCACAGCACCATACCAGGACAGAAAAGAGAATACAGAATCAAATTTTACTTATTAAAATATAATGGAGACAAAGAGAGACAATGAGATTTCTGCTGATCCCCAAAGTTAACAGCCATTTCCTGCACCGTTGGTCATGACTAACTATGAAGCTCTTGGAACCAGGTGATGTATCTAAATGACTTTTTATCCTTAGTTTCCTTCAGTGTTTTCACTGTTTTGTCCAGAGCACAGCTGAAGTCTACTCAGGATAAACATCTCAGATTCTCTCCAATATTTTTATTAGCTAAGATTTATTGAATACTCTCTGGAAATCTAACAGCTTTGTGGACATAACATATATTCTCACAATAATGCCTTGAAGTCAGCTCTGATTCATAAACAACCCTGTTTAGGGATTCCAAGGAGCAACAGGAAAGTTTGACCCATCAGACCTTACAATTAACAGTCCGGTGCTTATCCTACAATGCCACAACTAGTAACTATTAATTCCTACATTTTACCTATAAAGGGCTGTGGTCATAAAGTTTAAAAAATACTCTCCCTAACACACAAGTTATAAGTAATACAGCCAGTATTTTAAGAATTTAGCCTAAAGAGACTTTCATGTTTGCCACATTTTTACCTTTGCTCTTTGCCATTGCCTTCCTTAACTGCAGTTCTTCAGCCTAATCCTCTAAGAGAATAAATACATCCTCTCACAGAGACTAAAATTTCTGGAAAACAGAACAATTCTTATCTTGGGAGTTTCTTGGACCTAACTTTTGTTTTCACCCACTAGTTTTGTCCATAACCATGCCTTCTAAGTCGAAACTGCTGTGTGTTCTCAATTAGACCTCTTTCTTTTAGACATAACTAAATAATCCATAACAATAAATGTACTTGACTATGTGAAACAGAAAATTCCTAGGGAACCATAATTCTCATAGTTTTAAAGATGACTGCTTACTTCATATTGTCCAGATAAGAATATCTTCCCTTAAACTCAGCTTTAATAATATTATCCTGATTCTTCTCTGTCTGTAGCACTGTTTTAGATTTTCAAGACTAGTCTGACATATATTTCCCTTTCAGAATTGTCTTTGTTTAGTGCTGAAGGCTTTCCACACAAACATTGGCTCATAGCTTCTTGTTATTGTCAAATGTCATTGAATCGATTCTGACTCATAGAGACCCTTGTGTAGCTTTTCCAAGAAGTGGCTGGTAGGTTTGAACAGCTATCCTTGGGATTCGCAGTTCAGTGTGTATCGTACAGCAACCCAATCAAACATGAACCTCTATGTGTTTTGAAAAGGCTCAGCGATGAGGCTTAAAAGAATTCCTCGTCTCAACTTTTAAACCAGAGGATAGTTACATGCGCAAACCCACAATAGTGAAACAATGTCACCTCTGCACAATAATCATACTGCTGTCCTTCCTCCCCACCTTCCCAATTGCAGTATTATTAATCAGGCTAGAAGCTGAATCTGTGAAGTCCATTCTCATGCCCATATTAATTAAGAACATGACCTGTGAATCAATTTGGACTAATGAGACATCACAAACACTGGTATCTTCAGGGTAGCAGAATAAAAAGCATCCTCTTGTTTTTATGAACGCTATGGGAGAAAACAGACTTTCTTTTCCTTGTCTTTGGGACACAAGATTGGGACTGTGACCCTAAAAATGGTGCAGCTATTTATGATACAAAGAAGGAAAAAAAAGTCTAACAGAGAATGTGATACTCAGCTAAAAAAGTCTCTGGTGACAAAGTGAAACTTCCCTGGACTTTCCAATTAATGTTTATGCTTAAAGCTGTATGTTGTCTGGGATCTTATTTACACACAGAACGAAGCACTGCCCAGTGCTAATGCCGTCCTCACAATTGTTGTGTTTGAGCCCATTGCTGCTACCACAGTGTTAATCTATCTTGTTAGGGGGTCTTTCTATGTTTCACTGACCTTCCACTTTACCAAGTATGATGTCCTCCTCCAGAGATTGGACCCTCCTGATAAGATGTGTGAAGTATGAGAGATGAGGTCTCACTATCCTGGCTTCTAAGGAGCATTCTCACTGCACCATCACAGATTTGTTTCTTCTTCTGGCAGTCCGTGGTACTTTCAATATTCTCCCTCAAAACCATCATTCAAACACATCAGTTCTTCTACAGTCTGCCGTAATCATTGTCTGAAAGACACAAGTACTTAATTGAATTATAAATCTTTATAGCAGTTATTTTATTTGTTAGTCATACCACAGACACAAGGTGAGGTCCTTAAGCTAATCACTGAAATAACAAACACAGAATTGCAAAGCAAACTAGAGTAAAATGTATTTCCTGTTTTTTTTAAAGTCTACAATTTCAATCAACCTGATGATAAATGTGTATTTAAAACACTACTAAAACCAGTCCTGGCATTTACCTGCAGGATAAGCACTGGACTGCTAACTCCAAGGTTGGCAGTTCAAACCCACCAGCCACTTCTTGGAAACCCTATACAGGGTCGCTGTGAGTCAGAACAGACTCAACAGCATTTAACAACAATAGCAATATTATGCTACTTGCCATGAGTAGTGCATTTATTTATAAGTATGTAAGCTTAGTGATAATTACAAATAAAGCCATGTTTTACTAGTCACTTTCTAATTATAGATTTAAACTTTCAGAACAAAAGCTGTTCATTCAATGCTAGTTGCATTCAAATTTCAGATAATTTGTTTCTCTTAAAATCATCTTTAAGTAACTCCCCCGCTGAATGTCCTTTGTTTGCATGCTCTTAGTCCTTACTAAGTGGACAGTCTGCCTATGTTTTGAGTACCATAAGTCTCAAGTTTAATTGCTTCTATTATTACTATTTTATACTATCAAGACATGAAACATCCTTTTACTGTCATTTTCCTTTGGCACTATATAAAAGTCTTTATATAGTGCCTTTTAGAAATTTAGAGCTGTCCCTATAATTTTCGCTTGCAACCTGTAATCTTCTTCAGGAAGTATCCTTCAGTGTCCTTTAGTTTGTTTTTATTATTATTATTATTTTAAAATATGTTATAAATATAAAAAGTCATTTCCCCCTTAAGGATATTCCTATCATCTGGGAACACGGAATTGGGGTCGATGAGTCTTTAAAATGATTGCACTTTCAGGAAGTAAAACTTGGAACTCTAAGGAATACTTTTGAACATGTAACCTTTCCACATGAGGTTACAGAACAAAATATGTTCTTAACCTTGACAAAATATAAAATGCTACAATACAATTAAAAGATGGAAGGGGGGAAAGGAGAGCAGTGAAACGAGGAGTTGGTATGCCCCTTTTATGAAGTGTAACATCAAAATATATGTGGTTGATGTAGCATAAACAGATGTTTAGGTGGATTGTACTTAAAATATACAAACAGAACTAATACAGTAACTGCTAATAATAATACCATAATGGCATGACAAGTGTGATATAAATGAATTAAATCTCAATCTAGCATACCAAAATTTCAGTAAAGTCAGATATTCCAATAAAATACTCATTTATGTTCAAAATATTTTAAAATGTGCTTTATTTAGATATATAGAGAGTTAACATTAGAAAGCATTTTTAACTGACAAGATCGATGGTGGGAGCCCACCAGCTACTCTGTGGGAGAAGAATGAGGCATTCTGCTCCTGCAGAGATTTGCAGCCTTGGAAACCTTATACAAGGTCTCAGTGAAGCTGAACCTACTCAATGACACTTACCAAAAGCAACATGTTTTTTGTGTATATGGACTCAGGGTAGAGACGTTGATGAAGAGATTATGGCTTTTCATTGTAAATACTTCTTCATTTTTGTTGTTGTTGATTAACATGTATCACTTTAAATAAAAAATAATCATATTTTTAGGTTCAGAAAATTGATTCTCTTCTACCGTCAGAGTTTCTTTTAGATATATTTGCTTTATCTAAATTTTATTATTTTTATTGAAAAAGAATAATAACCTACTGTAGAATTTCTGTGAAAAAAGAATGCTAGGAGAAAGGTGAAGTTATTTTAGTTTAAGAAACAAAAGCACATATACATCGCAAGCAATTGTTTCAGATTTCATATTACTCTAAAGATAATTTCGTCTTTATCTTAAATAAAAATTTTATAGTACAGTTTCTTTGTGATAAGACACAAGTACAGAAAGCCTGTCATTTGGTAACTCTTTGGTCTTTAATACATTATTCAATATCACAATAGGTTCATTAATTCAATTTTCTTTTTATGCCATTTGCTTCTAAGACAAAGTAGTTAGTATGAGAGATTTTACAGTTGTTTAGCATTGGGAATTAAACAAGATATGTCTGAGTAATGTTTGCTTATGTATGTTGTAGGTTTTTATTGCTGCAAAACTTATCAGTTATAATTTCACTACAAAATGTCAATAGGTGTATAAAACTAGAGATTTTAGCACTATGAGAATGAAGGGACATTGCAAATGTATAGAATCTAATCTTAGAATGTATCTCTTTTGCATACCAAAGACAGGATTTTTGACGCTAGAATAAGGAATCTTTTATCTCAACTCTGCATAAAAATTTCTAAAACTTGTACTAATCAAGGCTTAGCTTTAAAGAATAATAAGTTTTTCAGTGTACAATATATCCTGGATCTTATCATTTCAGAACAACAATCCTTGAGGTATGAACAGAAGCTATACCTGCTTGAACATCTCAGAAATCTTTCTCTTACTCAAAGTCTTTCTACCAGTGATCTAGTGCTGCTATAACAGAAATACCCAGTTGGATGGTTTTAACATCTAGAAATGTATTGCTGTTGTTGTTACGTGCTGTTCAGTCAATTCTTACTCATAGTGACCTTATGTGCAGCAGAACGAAGCACTGCCTGGTCCTGTGTCACTGTCACAATTGTTGTATTTGAACGAGTTGATTTTACCATTGTGACAGTCCATCTCATGGAGGGTCTTCCTGTTTTCCTGCTAACCCTCCATTGTAAAGCACCAACTCTAGGGGAAATCATTTTCTCTGTGTCAGCGCCAAAGGAAGGTTCTTTTCCTTTCATAATCCGTGGGCCTGGCATTCATGAATGTTTCCACATGTTTGGTCATCCATTTTCCCCTGGGTCTAGAAGGGACCTGGTCCAATAGACTCAGTCTGCTCCTGGCTCTTCTAGCTTGGTGGTTGTCTGGTCCCTCTTCCACTGCTTGTTTCACTCTCCTTTTATCTCTTAAAGGTAAGAGACGGTGTATGTCACACTTCTGTGGTGCTGGAGTTAATGCTGGTCTGCAAAGTCGGTGTGAAATGCAAGGTCAGCGGTTCAAGCTCACCAGCCACTCCCTGGAAACACTATTCAGGGTCACTATCAGTCAGAACCGACTCAATGACACTTAACAACAACAACAACAAGAGATAAGAACTTTGTATTTTATTTAAATAAATCAGATCGACAGCACTTAACAACAACAACATGTCCCGACTCAGGGAAATTCTCCTGTGGGGTCAGGGCTGTGATCTGAGTAAAGGGGTTGTTGTGTGGTACTGTGCCATGGAGTCGGTTCCAACTCATAGCGACCCTGTGCAGGGTTTCGAAACGAGACTGTAAACCTTTACTGGAGCAGAAAGCCTACTCCACCCTAATTCCCTTACAACTGATTATCTGATCATCTCAAATCACATCTTGTGGCTGTTGCTAGTAAGTGCTGGCAATTCACTTCCAACTCATAGCAAGCCTGTATAGAGTTTCCAAGGAGCAGTTAGTGGGTTTGAGCCATTAACCTTGTGGTTAGCAGTCCAGTGCTATTCCTACAGCACCACAGTAGGACTCCAGATCACATAATGTGGAAGATTATATATATCATTACACAACTACCAATTATTGCATAATTGCCAAATGACTGGAACAGGCAAATCCACACATATTTTTTAGGGACACAATTCAATGACAAGAAGTCTTTTTTTTTTCCTAGATGGTTGAAATCATACTCTAAAAATTGTAAAAAATGTGCTAAAGCATTAAAACTTCTATAAATTATATCTTTACATTTTCATTTTGTTGTTGTTGTTAAGTGCTGTCGAGTCAGTTCCGACCCATACAGAGTTTCCGAGGGTGTAAATCTTTACGGGAGTAGAAAGCCTCATCTTTCTCCCAAGGACCAGCTGGTAAATTTTCATTTTAGGAATCATTATATGTTAATCCTGAGCCTAGTTTTAGAGGCATCCTGGTGTATCACTGTATGATAAGCACTGGATCATGAGCTGCTTATCAGAAACCCTATATAGGGTCTCTATGAGTCAGAATTGACTCCATGGTACTTAAAAATAGAGTTAGAAGTTGCCCTTACAAATTGAAATCAATTCCCTGTAATATTTTTTAACATGCATGTGATAATTATTCATATCTCTTTTATCTCCAAGGAAATTCCTCCACTGCTATAGAAGTGGAATATTGATTAGCATGATGATTCCATAAAAGATATGAATGTGTGATCTGGCAAATGTATAGAAATGCTGCTCTTCTATTTTAAACACAACTTTTCATGGAATTGAAAAGTCTATTTGGTATAAAATTGCACTAGGGTGGATGATGATGGTATTCATACTTTTAGCTATAATGTGAACTAAACATAGGGGCTAGGCTAGACAATTTAAAAACTTTATAGTTATGTTTTCCCAATAAAATGCAACCCAATTTTACAACAACCAAATTAGATTAAAAAAAAAAAAAAAGACTTTGGGGAATATAATGATTTCTTACATTTATGATCTGTGTGTGTATGTCTCTTTGTGTGTATAACTATATTAGTTGGTATATATAAAATATGTGTGTAGTTGTGATGTGTTTTTGTAGTGTATAAATAATATACTTTGTATTACTTTGTGAGAGCTATTAGTGAGTAAAACTGGCAACTGAAGGAATCATGACCAGCCTACAAAGAGTTATCACAGGTATTAATAATATAATCTGAATGACTGCACAGTGATGAAATTATACTGTCCGTAGTTAATAAAGACAATAGAAAGACTTGCATGAATGTATATTGATGACAGTGAGGGAGAATAATTCTCTCTAGGTTCACTTTGAAATCCTGGCATGTCAGAGAGGCTTTGTTTGATTTGTTGCTGTTGCTTTCTTGACAGAAATTCAATTTAGGAAGGAAGCTCTGAGACCAACACATCTGTTACCTGCTTTGTGAAGCATGGCATTGAAGGCTGCCTGATACCTATTAGCAATCATGACGAGAAGACCTAAGTGACTAGTGACTATGGCACACATGTAGATCATCACCCACTAACTTTATTTAGAGTGGCATGGGATTGGACCCTTTAGATATCTATTCCAAATGGGTTTAGGTAATTTTGTAGCTTAAACATACAGAGGCAGTTAAAACCATAGACCATTAAATACTGTTCTTTAGACCATGCTTTTTGAAAAAAAAAATAAATCCTTAGTTGTCTGCTTCTTTAATAAGCTTCCTTTATCTTCATTTGTGTTCTGATAATTGTAGGACAAAATTCTATTTTGTTTCCCATAATTGTGTGTACAAGGGTAAGTCAAAAATTATTGCTACTAGAATTCCAGTTCATACTATCCCAAACAATATGTGTTTAGACATATCTCTGTGATAAGTGGATGCCTGCAGACAAGTTCTTTCAGAAATACACTTGCCCTGGTCTCCTTATCGTTGTTGTTGTTAGCAACCATTGAGTTGGTACCGACTCATAGTGACCTTATGCACAGCAGAACAGTTGC
>NW_006408530.1:4024634-4034160 GCF_000296735.1 Chrysochloris asiatica | reverse complement strand
CCTTCAAGGATTCCATTAGGAAATCTTACTCCATTTGCTCTACAGTGTAGAGATTGCAACTTCAAAGTTCTTTATCTTTTCCAAACTCAAAGAATATTTAAAAGGAACATGATTTCTATTCTTCAAGGATGCTAAAAACTGCCTTTTTGACATGGTTTAAATCGAAGAGTGCAGAATCTTTGGGAAACAGTTACAGAAATGGAAGCACTGCCTTCAAAAGTATATAGACCTAAATGGAGAGATATCAAAAAAAACCCTGATAACTTCACATTTGGTTTAATAATGACTCATGTGATTGTACCCTCGCCTTTGAGAACTCTTTGTTTTCATTTTAAAAATGGCATTTAGTTGAGCAGGTATGTCCAGAAAGATTTGTGTCTGACAGTGTTTTGCAGTCATCTAACTTCCTGTTTGCTTAGAGTGACTCTTACCGATGAACATTAGCGCTGTGATGTGTACTTGTCCCAGAGACTCTGAGAGACTCATCTAACTTTATTGTTGCTGTTTACAATTTGTCTCTTGACAGTCACATTTTTATAACTAAGCTGGTAATGAAAGTAACCTTCTGGTTTTGTATAGCTTACAATGTTGAGTCTTCAATTTATTTAGTTTTATGAAGCACTAATCATGTGCCTGACTGTAGGAGAAGTTTCACCCTACCAATCAAAATAGATAGTTGACTATATGACAGAATAATAATACAGACATTTATAAAATCTATGTTCAGAGAGCACTGATATTGGAGAAAATAAAAACTTTGCATTTCAGGGAAAAGGATTGCATCAGGGCATTCAGTAAAATCACAGTATTGTGATGTTTGAGCTACTCTTTGAAGAATACCAATATTTTATCTTTATATTCTGTGATAGGTAAAATTTTGTGTCAACTTGACTGGGCCAGGATTGTCAATGGTTTGACAGTTAAGACATAGTAATCACCCATGATGAGCGCTGCTATGAGCAGCCAATCAATTGAAAGCAAATTTCCTTGTGGGGTGTGGCCAATTTCCAATATATTGAACACTCACAATTGGAAAGAGCTTGCTTGCTTCCTGCTGGATCTGAACACTGCAGTTGGCTACTCATATGAGCTCCGGTTCTTTGGACTTGAGCTAGTGGCCTGTTTTATTGCCTGCTGATCCTAGACTCATCAGCAGCCTGCCATCTTACCCACCCAACCATCTTACCTACTCAACCATCTTACCTACTCAACCTGCCATCTGACCTGTAACTCTTGGTTAGTTAGCCTTGCAGCTATGTCAGTTAGTAGCTGACATCTGACTGACTGACTGCAGCTGTGTGAGCCATTTCCTTTCTATAAACCTGTCTTTACATAGATATGTTTTGCTGGTTTTCTTCTCTAGAGAACTCAGCCTAAAACATCTTCTTACTTCATGTACCCTCTTACAGATCTTTTTTTTTTAGGCAGTGCTACTTCTCTTGATATTCTTAAGCACATAATTTTGCACTTGAGTTAGTATAAGTATACATGGAGATGGTATCTTTTTCTCTTTCTCTTTTTTTTTTTTTTTTAACAGAGATCCTTCAAGTGAATCCTTCACATAATAGGATAGTGAGTATAAGAGCCCTCTTTCTTCAGTCATCCTCCATGGAGCCCAGAGTAATTTAAATTATTTAGGAAACTAATTACTATTGTTGTTCTTAAGTGCCAATGAGTTGATTCTGACTCATAGCATACAGAGTTTACAAGGAGCAGCTGGTGAATTTGAATTGTTGACCTTCTGGTTCATACTGACCTCATGGTGCTGCACTTATCCTACAGCACCATACCAAGACTCTGTAGGAAATATAGGCTATTTTACTAGCTAAGTAATAATAATCAAGTTCACACTTGTATTACAAACATTTTGTATGTTAAATGATTCCCTAATCTCCCACAAAGTATGTCAACCTTTCACCACTATGACATCATATTAAAAAAAAAAAAAGAAGATCCATTTCTATTTTATGTGTAGATGTTTCTGATATTCCAAATAGTCTATGACCATATTTCTTTGTACATAGAGACATATATCAATAATCCCAGATTATCACTATCAAGTGTTTCAACCTAACAATGCAATGGTGCAAGCAGGAAAATTTTGTAATTCAATGGTTAAACATTGAATGGTTTGCTACATTAGGTCTTAGATTGGATTTGGGTGTGTGGGGGGGGGCAAAAGTAAAGACTTTTAATATGCATTAAGGAGATTCTGATTCAGTCAGTCTATGAAACAGCCTATACACTATTAATCTACATTTTATATACAAGTTTAAAGAAATACATGTTTTACATTTTTACTTTTGTTCTCAAGGGGCTGTAACTAGATCTCAATCACTACTATCTTAGAATTTTAAAATTCTTGTAACCCAATTTGGAATCCTGGTGTGGCACGATAGGGTGTAGGGTGAACACCAGACTGCTAACCACACGGTCAATGGTTCAAACCCACCAGCTGCTCCTTAGAAACCCTATCCAGGTTGCTATGAGTGAGAACCAACCTGATGACATTTAATGACAATAGCAACATAAACTAATTTATTATGAACAATCATAACAAGTCACAGACATTATTGACTTGAGGAAATAAATATGTGTGTTTCATACACATCCTTGTTTGCTTCCACTTTGGTTTTCACATTTAACATCTGGATGATTAATAATTTATTATTATCAATAGAAAGTCCACAATAGAAAGCTCTCAATTTATCGAGGTTGAAAGTCTTATTGTGAAGCTGTCAAAACTGACTACCCAATTATAGTAGAATTGTCTTTTCTGTATACTGTCTAATGTCACTTTTCTTAAAATGGAAATATATTATTTTGACACAAAACCTTCTCCAACTTTGAAATAACTCTAAACCATTTAAATCTGAATTTTGAAAGTTCTTCCTTTTTCCGAATTTCCAGAGAATTCCTTCCCTCTGCTTCTCTTTCAATTTACCAACCATATCTGTAAATGAGAACTTTCAGCCAGTGCTTTGGAAATAAACTCCAGGAGTCTTTATCATGATTCAATTTTATTTACATCCCACCTTCAATTCTAGCATGTTTACCTACCTTCATATGTATTCTGAATGTATTCACTTCTCTCCATATACTTAAGTGCTACTAAAACAAATCATTGCCCTTGCCTGTGTTTTCACTGTTGTCTATCCATAATCCATTACCCAGGAAGTAGCAAGAGGAGGCAATAGAAACTAAGTCAGATACTTTAAATACCTCCAGTAAAACTTTTCAGTACATTGTGATTTCATTTAAATAAATTTCAAATGCCTTACCTACTAAGGAAAAAAAAAATGTTGTTGAGTCAATCCTGACTCATGGCAACTCCATGTGTGTCATAGTAGAATTGTTCCATAGGATTTTCTTGACTGTAATATCTACAGAAGTAGATTTGCAGACCTTTCTTCCATGTGTTAGTAGGTGGGTTCTAATTACCAAACTTTACTTAGTCATTGAGCCATACACAGTGATTTATTTAATATGTTACTTCTAGGCATAATTTTGTAACTCCCACCAAAGTATTTTTTTTTTCCTGATGGGTCTTGGTAAGAGAAGATGGTAGACATCTTGACAGATTGGTAGGCTTCCTGGCCCACAGAAGGAGTAAAACTGAGCATCTTTGGTCAGGAGAGTCACTTGCTGAGTGGGGTGCCACCAGACACTTAATTGGAGAACTAGGTTTTCTGAAATAATTATCTGATTCAGTTGTTAGTGATTGTTAACAGGGTTCATTGTCATTGTAAAAACTTGAAAATTTAACAAAGAGATTGGTCAGTTTTGCCATCTTACTTGGTTTTAAATGAACCATCTTAGAAACAGGATCTCACCACTACCAAGAAAGAAGAGCTAGAAGTGGAGTGTGCCCTTTGGACCCCAAGATCACTGTGCATGGAATCTACTTGTCAAGGAACATAAAGTTGTGACACCAGACAAGTAGCAGAGGAGTGACAGAAGAGTAGCAGCAGAACCAAGAACCACAGCATCGGCAGACTGTTAGGCTTCCTGGGGGCAGAGGTCAGCCCAAAGGACCAAGGGCCAAAGAGAGGCCAGCCTGTGGCCACTGCATTGAAGGGGCTGTTCTGACCAAAGATGTGTATCTTGAGCATTTCTGAACCTGAATTGCAACCTGTTAACTTCCCTAATAAACCCCAGACTCATGAGTATGGTCTGTGAGTTCTTTGTGATCATTGTAATGAATTATTGAACCCAGCTGGGCAGTACAGTGTTGTGTGAAGAAGAGTTGGTGTCCGATTAATAAGGAAGTTAAAGGGTGGAGGTATATCTGAACTCAGCCTTGAGCTGATGCTGAGTTTGATTCTTCTCCTTTCCCCTTGTAAAGTCAGAGAAGGACTAAAACCATTACCTATGCCCTATTTAAGGATCTCTGGTAGTGAAGTGGTTACGAATCTGGCTGCTAACCTCAGGGTCATCAATTCGAAACGACCAGCTGTTCCATGGGAGAAAGATGAGTCTTTCTGCTCCCATAAAGATTTACAGCCTCGGAAACCCTGCACAGGGTCACTATGAATCGGAACCGACGCCACGGCCCATACCAACAACAACAACAATCTCATGGTCAGCAGTTTGAAACTACCAGCTGTTTTGTGGGAGAAAGATGAAGTATTCTGTACCCGTAAAGATTTACAGCTTCGGAAACACGCTGTACAGGGTCACTATGAATCAGAACTGACTCCACGGCACATAACAACAACAACATACCCTATTTACAATAGTCTAGCACAGAACATTCACACCCCCTGGGGGACTGGTGATCTGATTTTATTTAAATAAAATACAAAGCTATTATCTCCTGTTGTTGTTGTTATTATTAAGTGCCATTGAGCTGGTTGGTCCTGACCCATAGTGACCCTGTATTGGGTTTCCAAGGAGAGGCTGGTAATCCTGAACAACTTGTGGTTCAAATCGATTTTGTAGTCCAGCACAATAATCCACAGCACCACACTAGGACTTCTGTCCATTGCTTTGCCCTTCCTCTTGTATCATACTACTACAAGTCCATTTTGATCCTGACAAACTGTCTGTCAACATTCAAGCTCATTCTTCTCTAAAATGTTCTTTTTCTCTCCTTTGAGACATTTTATCTCTAGGTCTTCACAGATTAATTTCCATAGATTAATCAAATCTAAATTCAAATATCAACTTTCTCAGGTAACCCTTTTCTAGTCATCCTAACCATATACTATCATAACCCCAATACAATATCTATCTCAATACATTATTCTCTGTGTTGCCATGGAACTCAGATTATCTTTTGTTGAAATCATGTAGTGATTTAGCCTAAATTTGCTGATATGAAATCTAAATTTTAGTCTTTCTCATTACTACCATATTCTTACCCTAGAGGAGTACCTTACACATTGTAAGCAAATAATAAATATTAATTGAATAAATAAATTAATACCATTTATATCTGGGCATGATAACTGAATTCTTGAGTATACTTTTTATTTTTGTTTTAGTTCATTTAAAATTTTATTGTGAAATCAGTGAAGGTAAACAGAACAAATCATCAAGTTTGATATTCAACAAATCATGTACTTTGTTTCATCTCAGTGACCGCATTCCCCTCAGTGTGACATCATCATTTATCCCACTTCCTCCTTAGGTGTCTTATTTCCGTTCCTCTCAAATTTTGTCCTCGGGTAAATAATGCCCTTTTGATTTCAAATGTTTGTCTATTCTATGCTATGCATACCTCATTAGTGTTGTTGTTTCCTCTATATTCCTATCTGTTTGTTTGAAAATTGAGCCACAGAGGTGAGCTTAATTCCAGACCTGAAGGGTGATCAAAGACCATAGTTTCAGGTTTCCACCAGTCTCAATCTGACCAGTAAGCCTGGTCTATGTTTATGATTTTGAATTTTGTTCCACAAAATGTTACCCAGGACCTTCTAATGTAAGCCTTTTCTAACACTTTCAGAGCAGTTTGTCATGGTAGCTGGGCACCTTCTAGTTCTTTTGGTCTCAGGGTTATGGAGACTGATGTTCACGTGGTTCATTAGTACCTGATTTCTAGTTTAAAAGCTCCTGAATGATGAGCGAACATTAGTATGTTCTAAGACTTGCAATGATCAAATTATAAAAATGTTCTTTTCCCAGGTTTTGATCTTACTACAATACATATTCTAGGGTTTCCAAACTTAAATTTCTAAACCATTAAGCTGATTTTCTGTTAAAGTTACCCAAATCCATGAAATAAACTCAAAAGTAAGCCATAAAAATCTCTAATAATTTGGTTTCCATATTTGTTTAATTTTTTTAACATTTCCCCTTGGGTACTGTTGGACAATGAATAAGGACTACAGTAGAAGAATTGATGCATTTAACTTATGGTGTTGGAGAGGAATACTAAAAGGACCATGGACTGCCATATGAACAAACAAATCTGTGTAGGAAGAAGTACAGTCAGAATGCTCCGTAGAAGCCTGGAAAGCAAGATTCCATCTCTTATACTTCCAACATAGTATTAGAAGGGACTAGTCCCTGAAGAAAGACATCATGCTTGGTAAGATGGAGTGTCAGCGAATAAGAGGAAGACCCCCAACAAGATGGAATGGCAAAGTGGCAGCAGCAGTGGACTCAAGCATAACAATTGTGAGGATGATGGCAGTATTGAGGTTCATTGTGCATAGGGTCACTATGAGTCAGAACTGACGTGATGCCATCTAACACCAACAATCTTAGTGCTGTATTCTATAACCACAAAAAATTATGAATATGTAGAGCAAAGTCCAGAAAAGATCAGACTTACTGATATGAAAGAAACTAATGGAACCCTTGGGGCTATGACTCTAGATACCCTTCAAACCTGGAACTGGACCCACTCCCAGAGATCACCTTTCAGTCAAATAATAAACAAGCCTATAAAGTAAACTGCAACACCCGTGAGGAACACTCTCCTCAGAACAATCAACCAAACAAGACCAAAAGGGCATCATTTCCCCAAAAATGAAATTTGGAAAGCAGGCAGGGGCAGGAAAGTTGTGTAAGTGGAAACATGGAGCCCAGGGAGGAAGTGGGAGGAGCGCTGTTACATTGAGGGGCTTACAACTAATGTCACAAGACCATAATGTGTATAAACTATTAAATAGAAAATTAATTTGCTCTGTGAACTTTCACACCAATCACAATAAAATATTTTTTAAAAAGAAACTGAAAACATCATGAATAGTCTCAGACATAATATATTTTCTTGTGATCCACATTGGTACGTTATTCCTTTTGAGGCTCACATGAAGTATCATTCATTATTTTGCTCCTTCATAGGCAGAAACTAGCCTGCACAAGCCTCTATCTTAGAACTGATTACATCATATGGTAATTATGTAATTATTTTATGCTATACTTTTTTTATGCTATACTAGCCCTAGAAAGATAAGGTGTGGTGCTGTTCAGTAAGCACTGAACTGCTAACTGCAAGGTTGGCAGTTCAAACCCATCAGCCACTCCTTAGAAACCCTATATAGGGTTGGTGTGAGTCAGAACTCACTCAATGACCCTTAACAACAACAACTCTGGAAACTAATGTGGAGATTAGTGTAGTTCTCATATGTGCATATTGAATAAGTGATGAATGAATGAATGGATGCACAGAGAGCTAGACAAATGGAGGAATAATGGTGGATGGACACACAAGGAGCTGCAGTGGTGTAGTGGTTAAAAGCACTAGCTGCTAGCTGAAAGCTTGATGGTTTGAAACCACCAGCTGTTCCCTGGGAGAAAAATGTGAGTCTGTTTCCATCTTGGAAACTCTGTATGGCATTTATACTTTGGTCTACAGGGTCATTGTTGTTGTTGTTGTTGTTAAGTGCCATCGAGTCGATTCCGACCCATAGCGACCCTGAGCAGGGTTTCCGAGTCTGTATATCTTTACGGAAGCAGAAAGCTTCATCTTTCTCCCTCGGAACAGCTGGTAGTTTCGAACTGCTGACCTTGCGGTTTGCAGCCCGATTCGTAACCACTACGCTACCAGGTCATTAGGAGTCAGTATAAACTTGAAGGCAGTGAGTTAGGTTGGGATGGATGGAAGGTGAATATCTTCCTACAAATCTACAATTATCATGTGGAAAATTGTTTCTAATTTATATGAGTGTTATCGTGACACATGATTTTAAAACATGTTAAGTGCTTGTTGTCCATGGTTATTGGGTTCTGTACCATCTTCATAATTCCGGATATGTTTGATCCCATTATTGCAACTTCTATGCCATTCTGTCTCAAGGAGGATTTCCCTTGGTAAAACAATTGGTCAATCAATTGGTCTTCCTGATGATGTCCAAAGTAAGGAAGCTGTAGTTTTGTCATTCTGTTCTAAGGAACAATCAGGTTGTACTTCCTGTAAGCCATATTCCTTTGCTCTTGCTGTCCAAGATGCAGTCAACATTGAGAGCCAACACCATAATTCAAATACATGAATTCTTCAATCTTTCTTTCTTTTTTTTTTTTTTTCAGCTTTCACAGGTATATGAGATGATTTAAAAGGCCATGGCTTGGGCCAGGCATACTTTGGTTATCAAAGTGACATCTTTGCTTTATAGTTAAGAGCCTAAGTACTGTTTAAATGAGTTGATAAACTAAGTACTTATTTAATGAGTGTCTAAAATAATAATTTACTAAAGAACTACTTTTCTTGTTTTAAAACGAAAGTTTGAAATATAGTTTATTTCTTCAATAATATCATATTTTAATGGATACATGGTGCTTTTAACTAACATCTGTTATAAGTTCATTGTGAAACAATTCAGTTTTCTGTCACCAGCTGCTTTGATTACTGAGCTCTCTATTCCTTTGAAGTGACTCTCAACAGGGGACAGTATGCTGTATGTGTCCACACAAAGTATGCATGACCCCTGTATAATTGAACTTTTGGCTACCTTTCCAACAATGTGTCTTACTTACTGCTCCCTGTTGTTGTTTTGTACTGTTAAGTTGGTTCCAACTCAGCGACACTGTATAGGGTGTCCAGTGAGCACTGGTGGGTTGGAACCGCCAACTTTGCAGTGAGCAGTCCAATGCTTATGTTACAGTGTCTCACCAAGACTCCTCCCTATGTCATACTGTATATTCTAACACTAATATTCTAGTAACACCAATTACATCATCTTTATCATCCCCATGCCCTACTCATCTTTGTTTGTCTCTGTTGGAACTTTTATTACAGTCCTTTTAATAATCATTTGATTTTTCAAAATTTTAATACCCAATTTTATTATGAATCTTTATTATAAATGTCCCTACTTGACTATTCTTTTTACAAAGCAATGATGTTTTCATTTTCCCTTTGGCTTATTTTCCTCATTAAATAAACAAGGATACTAAATTACTTACTTTGTGGAAGTAGTGATGAGTAAGGATCTATGCTTGTCATGTAGTCAGTGCTCATTAGATTATATTTATGTCATAGTTATTGTTATCATTGTCAATAGTTGCAATCTTTTCATATCTAGCTATATCCATATATGTATATATATATACAGAGAGAGAGAGAGCGAGAGAGAGA
>NW_006408530.1:4015072-4024534 GCF_000296735.1 Chrysochloris asiatica | reverse complement strand
TTATTATATATGCCTGAGTGTTTTTGTTTGTTTGTTTTTAAAAAGCTAAAGTGGATAGAGAAATACTGTTAACTGATGACACATGGAGGGGATTACAATAATTGTAATGAAACAAGTTGTATGATTTGTTGAATATAAAACTGATGATATGCCCTGTAAACTTTCACTCAATCTGCAATAAAATCGTTAAATACAAAAAAAAAAAACCCAAAAATCTGGATGGGACAAAAGTCTGACCCTGATAGGTTTGTTACATTGAATGGGAGCCATCTCAATGGTCAGCTTTCTGAGTATTTATGTAGTCCTTTTTAAAACTTAAAGACTGAAGTTTTGTTAAATGTGAGTTTCCATTGCTTTTACAAGAAACATTTTGTCCTAGGCAGAAATATGATGTGAAGGGAAAAGTACTGGGCTGGAAGCCCAAGGCCTGGTTCTAGGCTTATTTTCTCACTAATTTGATACATGACCTTGGGCAAATGACCCTTCTTTTTAATGTTTCCAGTTCATTCTCAGGTTTTCTGTGTGGTCTAGGACTTAATTGTTTTCCTCCTCCACATGTCTCTCCCTCTCAACGTTCACATCACTTATTCTAGCTCACTTCAGATTCTGAAGTATGATGCCACTCCATTCTCCCCAAATTATATAGGTCTTCATTTTACAATTTTTAATAAGGTCCTTTCAGAGATTCTGCTTGTCAAATATAAAGAGAGTTAAAAACAACATTGGGTTTGTCTGAAGGTCTGATAAGATCTGTATGCATTGTTCTAAATGCAGATGACCATTACCACCTCCTCCATTACCTTTACCACCAACTTCTCCTTCTCATCCTCTACTACCATCTCCATTGCTATCACCACCTCTACCACCTTCACAACCTTTACCACTAGCTCTACCACTTGCATGGCATCATCTCTACTACCACCGTCTCCACCACCACCACCTCCACCTCCCCACTTTTACCACCATCTTGTTCACCACCAACTCCACCTCCATCCCCTTTACCTCCACCACCACTACCACCAAGCTCCAACATAACCACATCCACCACCAAAATCACCACCCTCTCTACCACTTTTACCACCACTGCCTCTCCTGCTCCCACCACAGCAGAATTGTTCCCAACTGCCCTCTTGAAACTTGGGCCAGAAACCCCATTATGTGGGAAACTCAAAAGCTGGAAGTACTTTTTCTCTTTTTTCCATAATCCAAACTACTGCCTAGTGGCCTGGCATAGTGGAAATGATTTTAGGAGGCAGCACAATGTTAATCTGTGCCAAGTGGCTGTATGTCCAGGCTTGCTTGGCAATACTTAATTCTTTGAGTCTCCCACTTCCCATACTTCTACTCTTTTAACTTTCAAGCTTTTCAAAGGACAAATACATATAGGCTCTTGTTTCAACTTCAAAAACTCTTAGAAATAGACACAGTATGGATCATTTTTCTATGACGGATGAGGAACTAAGGCCCAGAGAGATGAAGTAAAATTTCCAAGGTCACACAGCAATTTTGTGACTCTGAGGGAGTAAAACTAAGATTGTTCAAACCCCAGCTATCATGCTTTTTCTTCCACTATACCAATATTTTTAAATGGCTTTTTTGTTGTTGTTGTCTTAAAATTTCCCACAACTTATCCTAACTCCAAGTAAAAAAAAAATTATATAAAGTCAGTATTGTGGAACTAGGAGGGAAACTGGTGGGAAAGAAATCTCCTGTTAATGGGCTTTGATGTTAGACAGAAACCTTTGAACCAAGAGAAAGAATATATATATATATATATATATATATGGAGAGAGAGAGATAGAGAGAATTAATATTGTCCTGGTAATCAACTACAGTTTTGTTGTTGTTAAGTGTGTTGAGTCAGTTCTGACTCAAACTGACCCTATGTAGGGTTTCTGAGGAGCAACTGGTGGGTTTGAATTACCAATCTTGTGTTACTAGTCCAGAGCTCATGCTATAGTGCCACATCAGGACTCCATCAACTAAATTTAGTAACCCAGAAATAAGGGACAGGAAGGGAACTGAGTTGAATTAAGAAGGACCAGAAATCTACAACTGAAACTAGTGATGCCTCCACCCTGGCCTAACTAACCCCGGATGCCTCAATGAGGGTATTTACCAACTGAGCCATGAGGAGTTAAGCTTTCCAACAGTCACTCTAAGTTCCTTCATAGGTCATAATGTGCATTAGGAAACTTTGGGTAGTTGTAAGAGACCATGTTGTTGTTGTTGTTAAGTGCTGCTGAGTCAGTTTCAACTGATAGCAATTCTGTACAGGGTTTCCGAGGAGTACCTGGTGAGTTTGAACTGCCAACCTTGTGGTTCATAGCTCAGTGTTGATCCTACAGAGCCACATCAGAAGTACCACAAGTAGGTCTAAAATAGGACTTACCAGCATCAACGATATAATTTTGAAAGGATAGCATTTGCCCCAAAACAAAGCTCAGCAGGAAGGAAGGGGGCAAGATAGAAAGACAAATGGAAATAAGGAACACAAAAATCTGAAGTCAAAGTTAAATATGTTTCCCTGAATAATGAACTGGTAAAACCAAGATTCAAGCAAACTTCTGTTTGATCCCAGAGTCTGATAATCTGATATATGAGACAACACTATTCATGTTAATACAAAAATGCATGTGTGCATGTATGTAGCTCATTAAATAATCATGCAGGGCTAGTTATACATTAGATGAGTTTCATGTACTTTCATTACATTAAATGCTGTATCTTTTCATAATTTATAATTTGGCCACCTAGTCTCTTAGAATCTGTATATACTTTAAATAATTTTTGTAGCTTTGTATGTGGATTACTGACACTGAAGTACAAAGAATTGGAAATTATTTTTGACTTCAACTCACTTTCTGTCAATCTGCAAAGAGTTGTTGTTGTTTTTGTAAAGTGCCGTAGAGCCCATTCCAACTCATAGCAACAATGTATAGGGTTTCCTGGGAGTGACTGGTGGGTTTGAACCACCAACCTTGTGGTTACCAGTCTAGTGCTTACTCTACAGCCCCACACCAGGATCATAACAATCACTTACAGGGTTTCTGAGACTGTACATGTTTACAGGAGCAGAAAGCCTTATTTTCCTCCCACGGAGTGACTGGGGGGCTTGAACCACCAACCTTGTGGTTACCAGTCTAGTGCTTACTCTACAGCCCCACACCAGGATCATAACAATCACTTACAGGGTTTCTGAGACTGTACATGTTTACAGGAGCAGAAAGCCTTATTTTCCTCCCACGGAGTGACTGGGGGGCTTGAACCACCAACCTTGTGGTTCACAGTCCCATGTTTCTCTACAGAACCACTGTGCTCCAGCTTTCCCTTTATATTTTCGGTATGATTTTATAATCATTGGCCAGATAAAATCAGAGTTCCAGATTGAAGAGCCAGAATCATCAGTGTGTTTTGATAAAGTTACAAAATTAGAAATATTGTTTTCCTCGTGTGGCACTGTAAGATAAGCACTGGATAGATAACTGCAAGGTTAGGGGTTCAAACCTACCAACTGCTCCTTGGAAATTCTATACAGGATCGCTATGAATCAGAACCCACTTGATGGCACTGAACAACAACAAGAACAAAAAGAAGAAAAAGGGTTGTACAAGTTCAGTAAAAAAGATCGTTTCAATAAATGGAAGTAAATGCATTTTCTGGCTGGATTAAATGAGAATACCAAAATCCGTCATAAAACCCAATCTAATTAAATCTCATGATACCGTGCAATTTTGTTTTAGCATTTATTGTTGACCTTTTTTTTTTAGGTCACAAACCTCAGAGGAAAATTTAATGAAACCTAAGAATAATTTCTCCTATCAAAATTAATACATGTAAATAAATACAATTTTGGAGGGCTATTATTTCAGAGAATAGGACCCAACAGATGCAACTTAGGTTAATAGCTTTTGACTATTAATATAAATTAGGATTCACTTCAGCAATTTGTTTTTTTATTTCCACTATCTCATGCTAAATTTTTCTGCTTTGATTTTTTTTTTTTCCTGGTAACTGATAAGATTTTTTATTACTGATTTAACACTTGATCTCTTCTCTCATCATTTCCACACTGTACTGTCTACACTATTTCCTATTTTATCTCTCCAAATTTTGCTAGACAAAGTTGTTTCCAGTAAAAAGTTTTAGAAATTCCCAATTTTCGTAAATGTTGCCACATGCTCAGAAGACTATTTGGCATTGCCTTACAGTAATTATTGTAAATTTCTTGAATTCCAATATGTGCATCTTTACATCTCATTGACAAAATTAGCACATCTTATTTTAAATTCTTGAAAGATGAAATTATATTAGCCCCTATTCTGTTAGCTTTTATATTAGGACAAGAGACAATATTTATGCATTTTAAATTTCTGATGGTGTTCATGTAAAAATATTCAGTAATTTGAATTTTCTGAATATTTGGATAATTTATCTTGGCACTAATGTTCTTAGCATTTGTTTCTTTCCTTATAGTTTATGAATTTTTAATTATTGATGAATGCCAACAACAGTTAGTGATGAGGTATAAAGTAACATTTTAAATTATAATAATATTTTACTTACTGATTTATGTACTGAACTAAGTGTTTCCTACATGTTTAAAACATTAATATGATTGACCTAGAAGGGGCACTGTCCTCATTAGTCTTTATTGTTGTTGTTGTTAGGTGCCACTGAGATTGTCGCGACACATAATAATCCAACATACAAAAGAAGGAAAAGTTGCCCACACCCATGTTATCCCTCAACTGTTGCCATGTTGGAGCCCACTGTTGTAGCCTAAGCTTCTTAAAACAGATATTGTTCTTATGTGCCGTGAAGTCAGTTCCGACTCATAGTGACCCTGTACAGGGTTTCCAAAGCTGTAAATCTTTACAGGTGCAGAAAGCCTCATCTTTCTCCTGAGGAACAGCTGGTAGTTTCGAACTGCTGATCTTGTGGTTCATAGCCCAATTCATAACCACCATGCTACCAGAGCTCCTTTACTTAAAACAGATAGTAAACCATTAAACCACAAAACAGCACAATAATTATAATAGAAAGATAGGAGAGAAAGAGTACTGTTAGAAACAACTTTTGAAGGGACTCACTTCTTTGAGGATAATATTATTGCGTTCATATATATGTATGCTGTGTGTATAGACTCCATGTGTGGCTTTGTAGGATAAGCACTGGACTGTGAATCACAAGATTGGCAGATCAAAACCACCAGTTGCTCCTGTACAGGGTCACCATGAATTGGAATCGACTTGACAGCACTTAACAACAACATTTAATCTGAGGTCAGTAGAATGACTAGCATCCAATCAACTGACAATGAATAATAAAATTACAGACTGAGAAAAAAGCATTCCTTAAAGCTGGAAAGATTGTGGCACATCTAAGGAACTGCTTGAAGAGAAATGTGCCTGCACATGTAAATTATTGAGAGAGTGTCAGCCAGCATGATATGAGAGATAGGTAAGGTCCATTATTATGCAGGGCATTTTTGTGGACCTTGTTAAGGATTTTGTATTTTATGTAATCATTACCCATCTGTTAGTTTGCCATACTATGATGGCTTGTGTGTTGCTATGTAATTTCAAATACCAGTGGACCTTCCAGACTTGGAAGACAGATTAGGAGAAAAGGCTGGACAATATATGTCTGAAAAATAGCTAATGAAAACCTAATAATCATAACAGAATATTATCAGATATAGTGTTGAAACATGAGTCCCCTAGGTTTCAAGGCACACAAAATACACAGTGACCACAACAATGAGCATATCAAAGATTGTGAAGATCTGACCTGACAACATTTCATTCTCTTGTATTTGAGTCACTCTGTAACTCTGACTTCTGGTGTGGTGCTATAGGATAAGCACAGGACTGCAAGGTCACTTTGAACAACAAGGTTGGCAGTTCAAACTCACCATTTGCTCCTCAGAAATCCTAACCTGGGTCACTATAAGTCAGAACAGAATCTATGGTACATAACAGCAGTAATAACATAGAACTCTAGCTGACTCCATGGCAACTAATTGCAATATTATATGTGAATGGATTTGGGATCATGTAGCTGTTTCAACCTAGTGTAATATTATGTAATTTTAAAATTATCATTTTGAATGGTATATGAAAAATGAATGGAACTAGGAATAAATACTGAAAGTGAAGAGGACTTGAAACATTTACTGATGAAGATCAAAGAACACAGCCTTCGGTATGGGTTGCATCTCAATGTCAGAAAAACAAAAATCCTCACCACTGGACCAATAAACAGCATTCTTATTAATGGAGAAGAGATTGAAGTTGTCAAGGACTTCATTCTTCTTGGATCAACTATCAACACTCGTGGAAGCAGCAGTCAAGAGATCAGACGACGTATTGCATTGGGCAAATCTGCTGCACAGGAACTTTTTAAAGTGTTTAAGAGCAAAGATGTCAGCTTGAGGATTAAGGTGTGCCTGACCCAAGCCATGGTATTTTCAATAACCTCATATGGATGCGAAAGCTGGACAGTGAATAAGGAAGACCATAGAAGAATTGATGCCTTTGAGTTGTGGTGTCGGAGGAGAATACTAAAAGTGCCATGGACTTCCAAAAGAACCAATAGATCTATTTTGGAAGAAGTGCAGCCAGAGTGCTCCTTGGAGGCTAGGATGGCTAAGCTTCGTCTGTCATACTTTGGACATATTGTCAGGAGAGAACAGTTGCTGGAGAAGGATGTCATGCTGGTTAAGATGTAGGGTCAGAGAAAAGGAGAAAGACCCCCAACGAGATGCATCAGCCAGGTGGCATCATTGATGGCGTCAAATGTGGCAGTGGTGGTGGGGTTGGCCCAGGATCAGACATTGTTTCATTCTGCTGTGCATGGGGTTGCTATGAGTCGGTTCTGACTCGATGTCACCTAACAACAACAACAACAGTGACAGTGAAATAATTTGTTGTTGTTAGTGCCATTGAGTCAGTTCCAACTCATAGAGGCCCTGTATGGGGTTTCCAAGGAGTGGCTGGTGAGTTTAAAGTGCTGTGCATTAATGCACTGGACTGCAAAGTCAGTACTGGTCAGGGAACTATGGGGGTTTGAACTAAGAAGGGATAATGAAGACAGAAAAATATGCATTCAAGATATATTTAGAGAGTAAATATGACATAACTGGAATGTGGGCAAGCAATGTTAAAAATGACTCTGTGGTTTCTGGTTTAAATAATCTGATGGATACAGATATTATTTTTAGAAATGTTGAAAATGAAAAGAGTGACAAGTTTGATAGTTCAATTTTGGATTTGTTAACTTTGAGATGCCAGTGAGACATCCAAGTAGATATATCAAGTTGATAGCCCAGAGGAGAGATTCGGACTTTATGAAAAAAACATGTGACTCATCAGCATACAAATGGTATTTAAAGTCAGGATTCTTGATAATATTTCCTGAGGAGGAAGTATAAAATAAGAAGAACAGATAGTCAAAAGTTAGTCTTGAGGACATTTAGAAATGAAGTAGAAGACAATCCAGGAAATAAACTGAAAGGAATTATTAGAGAGATATCCCAGAGAGTGGTTAAGTCAAGAAAGGTACCAGAAAGGAGTGGTAACCTTTCGGACATCTGCCAATATGAAAAATGAATAACTGTCCACTGAGTGTGCAAAATGGGTGCCAATAGTGGTAAAATCCATTTGAGTAAAATATTAGTCAGTTGGCCATAAAGAGAATGAAAAGCTAAGAGGTAGAGAGAGCAATGATAGGCAACTTTTTCAAACCTTTTGCTCTGAAACGGTACAAAACAGTCTTTCACGGGTAGCATTTTGAAGAAATACAATGAAGCAAATATTTTAAATGCATGTTGCCTTCCTTCTTCCTTCATATCCTTACCATTTCCTCCATCCTTTTTTTTTTTTTTTTAAGAAAGTATTACTAAAGCAAGTTTAAATATCTACAGAAATAATCCCATAGCTAAATGTAATGCAGTGAATTTTTAATGTCTCTTCTAGTCATAGTGTTAGCAAACTCCCACTAAATGCCTTTTCCTGATGGGTCAGGATAAGGAAAGGTGAGGAGAGAAGATGCTAATAGGGTGCATGATTCAGTTGTGAGTGATTATTAACAATTGAGATTGGTCAATTTTGCCATCCTTCTGAATATAAAATGAGCCATCTTAGAAGTAGAAACAGGGGTTCTTATTACCATCAAAGAGGAAGAACCAAAAGTTCATTTACCCTCCTGGGCCCAGGAAACAGCTGTAGTATCAGAGGCGTGGCAGCAACAGAACCAAGAACCATAGCACAAGACATTGGGGTGGACTTCTTGGTCCACTCAACAAGTTGAGTGCCTTCAGGAGGCTCAATTGTGGAATGTGGTGCCTCCAGGTGCCAGTAGATTTGCTGACCCATGGAGCTAGAGCCTGGTGCCTTTGGGTTAAGACTTATATCTGAGTGGAATGTCCTTTGAGCATTTATCAGCATTAACCAGGACAGAGGACAGGCCAAGGGCCAGAGACAAACCTGCCTGAGGACACGACTGAGGTGATGTCATGACTGAAAGAACTATGTCCTAAGAATTGTAACTATGTCCTTCATTGTAACCTGTTAACTTCCCTAATAAACCTTCTAACTGTGAGTGTTGTACCTTAGCTCTCTGTGGCAATTATCAAATCCACCTAAGTAGAGAGTACTATGGGAAGAATGGTTCATGCCATTTTCACAATTGTCATAGCAACCTTATGGACAGCAGAACAAAACACTACCCGATCCTGGGCCAACATCACTACTGTTGCCACGCTTGAGTCCATCGATGCTGACACTTGGCCAATCCATCTCGTTGGGGGTCTTCCTCTTTTTCTCTGACCCTCCACCTCACCAAACATGATGTCCTTCTCCAGCGACTGGTCCCTCCTGACAATATGTCCAAAGAATGAGAGATGAAGTTTGGTCATCCTGGCCTGTAAGGAGCACTCTGACCTGCACTTCTTCCAAAATGGATCTGTTAGTTCTTTTGTCAGCCCATGGCACTTTCAATAATCTCCTCTGATACCGTAACTCAAAAGCATCAATTCTTCTACGGTTGTGCTTATTCACTGTCCAGCTTTCGCATGCGTATGAGGTTATTGAAAATACCATGGCTTGGGTCAGGTGCACCTAGTAATCAAGCTGGCATTTTTGCTTTTCAACACTTTAAAAAGGTCTTGCGCAGCAGATATTTGCCTAATGCAATACGTCCTTTGATTTCTTGACTGCTGATTCCGTGAGTGTTGATGGCAGATTCAAGAAGAATGAAGTCTATGACAACTTCAGTCATTTCTCCATTGATAAGAATGCTGTTTATTGGTCCAGTGGTGAGGATTTTTGTTTTCTTGACATGGAGATGTAATCCATACTGAATGCTTTGCATTTTGATCTTTATGAGTCAAAATGTTTTAAGTCCTCTTCACTTTCAACAAGCAAGGTTGTATCATCTGCATATTGCAGGTTGTTAATG
>NW_006408530.1:3999824-4014242 GCF_000296735.1 Chrysochloris asiatica | reverse complement strand
TGCTTTCTGCATCATTCAATAATTTGCCCAGAGAGTTTTTCAATAACAAAAGTCGAGGCTTGAATTTTTTCTTCAGTTTCCCCAGCTTGAGAAATGCTGAGCGTGGTCTTCATTTTTGGTTTTCTGATTCCATATCTTTGCACATTTTGTTGTAATATTTATCTTTATCTTCTCAAGCTGATCTTTGTGGGTTGAATATAAGAGTAATACATGACAATTTCCAAAGTTCTTAGAAATATAAGGGGGATTTAAAATGTTCATGAAAAAATAGAATAGAAAGATATATGAATTTTTCTATGTTTTTAAGCCCCCTCATTGTGCTGTGAACTGCAAGGTCAGCGTCAGCAGTTTGAAACTACCAGCTGTTCCATGGGAGAAAGATGAGGCTCTCTGCTCCCGTAAAGATTTACAGCCTTGGAAACCCTGTACAGGGTCGCTGTGGGTCGGAACCAACTCCACGGCACATAACAACAACAACATATAATTGTATAATTGTATATTGTTTTGTGTGTTTTTTTAAAGTGCTGACTCATAGTGACTCTGTAGGGTCTCCTAGGGCTTAATGTTAGGAAGAATATTTAATATACTATGGACTACCAGAAGAGCTAATGCATTTATGTTGGAAGAAGTTTGTCGAGAATGAGCTTTAAAAGGGAGGATGGCAAGTGTTTGTCTCAAGTAATTTGTACATATTATCAGGAGAAACTAATACATAAGGACATCACACTTAGTAAAGTAGAGGATCAGTGAGAAAGAGGAAGTTCCTTAACAAAATAGATTCGACAGTGGCTACAACAATGGACTCAAACAGAAGCCATTGTTAGAATGATGCAGGAGTGGGCAGTGTTTGTTCTGCTGTGCATAGTGTTGCTATGAGTCGGAATCAATTTGAGGGCACCTAACAACAATACAACATTTATAGACTTAGATCCAAATTTAAAAGATGTATTTCTAGGAAATGCCACATTTGAAAACAGAAGGAAAAAAAAAACCTTAGGTTGGAATGGGGTTTGGTAGCAAAGGATGAGGAGAATTCTGTTAATAGAAAAGAATAAAGGGGAAGAAACATAAAGAAGATACAAATAGTTTGATTTAAGATTTGCACATCCTAAGAGGATCAGGTGGTTGAAATTAAAGCTGAGGAAGTTCTTTCTGAAAGGTGGAAAATAATGTTAGTGAAATTAAATAACAAGATGGATAAAGCCAAAATTTCTATTTGTATTTATTTTACTATATATTTACTTGTTGTTGTTGTTAAGTGCCGTCGAGTCGGTTCCGACCCAGAGCGACCCTGTACAGGGTTTCCGAGGGTGTAAATCCTTACGGGAGTAGAAAGCCTCATCTTTCTCCCGCGGAGCGGCTGGTAGTTTCGAACTGCTGACCTTAAGGTTCGCAGCCCGATTCGTAACCACTACGCTACCAGAGCTTAATAGTATTGAAAGTAGCCCAACACACATCTGTCAGTTTGTCATATTGTGGTGGTTTGTATGTTACTGAGTTGCTGGAATGTATGTCACTGGTAATGTAAATATCAGCATGATCACCCATGATTGAAGGATTTCAACAGAGCCACCAGACTAAGAAGAAGGTGAGGCGGATTACTCCTAAACAGTTAGCCGCTGAAAACCTTGTAAATGCAAGTGAAACACTGTCTGATATAGTGCCAGAAGATAAGCACCTCAGGTTGGAAGGCACTCAAAATACAACTGGGAATGAGCTACCTCCTCAAAATGGAATTGTCCTTAATGATATGGATGGAGTAAAACTTTCTGGACCTTCATTTGCTGAGGGAGTACACTCAAAATGAGAAGAAACAGCTACAAACATCCATGAATAATCAGAATGTGGAATGTTTGAAGTATAAATCTAGGAAAACTGGAAGTTGTCAAAGATGAAGCGGAATACATAAAAATCGATATCCCTGACGTTGTTGTTGTTATGTGCCGTGGAGTCGGTTCGACTAATAGCGACCCTGTATAGGGTTCCCGAGGCTGTAAACCTTTACGGGAGCAGACAGCCTCATCTTTCTCCCATGGGACATCTGGTAGTTTCAAACTGCTGACCCTAAGGTTCGCAGCCTCATTCGTAACCACTACGCTACCAGAGCTCCTTATCCCTGACATTAGTGAGCTGAAATGTACTGTTATTGGCTATTTTGAATCAGAGATTTATATGATTTATTATGCCAGGAACAACAAACTGAAGATAAATGAAGGTGTATTCATAGTCAAAAAGCATTTCAAGATCTATCTTGACGTACAAAGCTGTCTGTGATAGTATAATATCCATAGCCTTCAGGGAAGACCAATTAATATGACTCTTATTCAAATTTATGGAACAACCACTAATGCCAGTGATGATGAAATTGAAGAATTCTATCAACTTCTTCAGTCAGAAGTGATCAAACATGCAATCAAAATGCAGTGATAATTACTAGTGACTGGTATGCTAAAGTTGGAAACAAAGGGGAAGGATTGGTAGTTGGAAAATATGGCTGTGGTGATAGAAACAATGTTGGGGATCACATGGTAGAATTTTGAAAGATCCATGGTTTCTTCATTGCCAATTTTTTTTTTTTTAACCAATATAAACTGTGATTATAAGGCGATCCTTCCCAGATGGGATACACAGGAACCAAATTGACTACATATGTGAGAAGTAATTAAAACAATTCCACAAGAGTCAATATATGACTTGGAGTATATTCCACTTTAGAGAGCATCTCAAGAACATCATACATAAAGAAAGCAAAAGATCATTAAAAAGACAAGAAATAAATAAAAGATCAAAATGAATGTCAGAAGAGACTCTAAAACTTACTCTTGAACATAAAGAAGCTACAGTAATGGAAAAAATGAGGAGGTAAAAGAGCTGAACAGAACATTTCAAAGGGCAGCTCAAGAAGACAAAGTCAAATATTTATAATGAAATTTGTGAACCTGGACTTAGATAACCAAATGGAAAGTAGAAGTTCAGCATTTCTCACACTGAAAGAATTGAAGAAAAAAATTAAGCCTCAAGTGGAAATGTTAAAGGATTCTATAGACAAAAAGAACCTTTGAGTGGTACTGGAAATTAAGCACTGAACTGGTAACAGAAAATTCAGCAGTTCCAACTCACAAGCTGCTCTTGAAAACCCTATGTAGGTTCGCTATTAGTCAGAACCAACTTGATAACACACAACAACAAACAGGCAAAATATTATATGATACAGGAATCATTCAAAGAAGATGGAAGAAATACACAGTAGCACTGTACCAAAAAGAATTAGCTAATATTCAACCATTTTAAGAGGTAGCATATGACCAAGAACCAATAGTATTGAAGGAAGAAGTCTAAGCTGCACTGAAGGCGTTTGCAAGAAATAAGACTCCAGAAATTGATGGAATACAAATTATAATGTTTCAACAATCTGATGCAGCACTGGAGGCCCATGCTCATGTATATCAAGAAATTTGGATGATAGCTATCTGACCGGCTGTTTGGAAGAGATCCATATTTGTGCCCATTCCAAACAAAGGTGACCCACCAGAAAGTGGAAACCATCTAACAATATAATTAATATCACATGCAAGTAAAATTTTACTGACGATAATTCAATAATTGTTGTAGCAGTGCATAGATAGAGAGCTGCCATAAATTCAAGCTGGATTCATAAGAAAATGTAGAACTAGAGATATCATTGCTGACTTCAGAAGGATCTTGACTGAAGGCAGAGAATACCAGAAAGATGTTTATTTATGCTTTATTGACTGTGCAAAGGCATTCAACTGTGTGGATCATAACCAACTATGGATTACATTGGGAAGAATGAGAATGTCAGAATTCTTAATTAATTACACTCGTGAGGAACCTGCACATAGAACAAGTGGCAGCCCTACTAACAAAACAGGGGTCTATTAAGTGGTTTAAAATCAAGAAAAGAGTGTGCCCTGGTTGTATCCTTTCACCACACTTATTTAATATGTATTGCTTTTGTTGTTGTTACCTGTCATTCAATCAATTCAAACTCATAGCAACACTGTAAAGAGTTTCCAAGGAGTGGCTGGTGGACTTGAACTGACTATCCTACAACACCATGCCAGGAGTCCATGTGCCAAGCAAATAATTGGATAAACTGGATTAGATAAAGAAGAACATAGCATCAGGATTGGAGGAAGACTTATTAACAGCCACTGATACGCAGATGATACAGCCTTGCTGGCTGAGAGTGAAGAGGACTTGAAACACGTACTGATGAAGATCAGAGACTACAGCCTTCAGTGTAGATTGCATATCAATATAAAGAAAACAAAAACTCTCAAAATTTGATGAACGAATGGCATCATGATAAAAAAAAAAAAATTGAAGTTGTCAAAGGTTTTATTTTGAAAGAATCCACAATCAACACTCATGGAAGCAGTACTCAAGAAATCAAACAACGTATTTTATTAGAAAAAAATCTACTGCAAACGGCCTCTTCAAACTTTAAAAGAGCAATGATATTATTTTGAGGACTAAGGTGTGCCTGACCCATGCCATAGTATTTTCAATTGCATCAGATGCATGTGAGAGTTGGACAGTACCATACAAAAATGGATGCTCTTGAATTATGGTGTTGGTGAAGAACATTGAAAGTACCATGGACTGCTAGAAGAATGAACAAATCTATATTGGAAGAAGTATGGTCAGAAAGCTCCCTTGGAAGCATGGCTGGTGACACTTCATTTCTTGTTCTTTGGGCATGTTGTCATGAGTGATCAGTCTCTGGAGAAGGACATTATGCATGGTAAAATGGATGGTCAGTGGAACAAAAAGCAGTCCCCCAGCAATATGGATTGACACAGTGGCCAAGCATAACAACAACTAAGAGGGTAATGCGTCAGATTGCAAAGTCGTTTGAACTGCAAGGTCAGTGGTTCAAGCTCACTAGCTGCTCGTTGGAAACCCTATACGGGGTCTCTATGGGTCAGAATCAACTCAACAACACTTAACAACAACAGGAACTAGGCAGTGTTTTGTTCTATTGTGGTCAATATTGAGTCAGAATTGACTCTGAGGATTTAGCAACAACAATCTAAGGCATTTGATGTTTTGTGTTTAATGAGTGATGACTTTAGCATCTAGAATCTAGCAACAACGAAGTATATATAAGCCAAAATTTTGATAAGTGATTCTACAACTACATGTGGGGAAAGTCAACAACACTGAGAATAGAAGCTAACCGGAACTTTTTCTTAATACATGAACACTTGGATTGAACAGTGTGCAAAATTCTCACTATACCTTGGCTTTGCAGTTATGTTAGTGAATAAATTCCAGTTTTGTAACTTAACTAATTTGAACTGGATTCCTGTCAATTTCTGCCAAGATTCTTGAATACATGAACTCCACTATGGTCTCCTTTCAATTTAATCTTTAGTGCCACCATATTTAAAATTTTCAAAATGAAAATCTAGTTATCTGATACTTTTGCTTTATTAGCAAAATAGATAAAACCTTAGTACCTCACTACATTGTGGCAGATCATTCAGGATCTGACTTTTGCCTAATTTTTTAGCTTTGTCTCTTGTCATTTTCCTTCCAACTTACTTATGCTTTTAAGTATTTGTTTGTCTGTTTTATTCTGTATTAAATTTATTTTTAATCTGGCCAATATTTATTTACTATATCCCTTTTTCTATTCATCATGGTTCATGTTGAGGATCTTTTTGGTATGTCACTGTATTCTGGGCATACCAGATACCTCAGAATTGATTTCTATTTCTTTTGTTGTTGATAATTGCTGTCAAGTTAGCCTCAATTCATGATACCCGTATGTATAACAGAGCAACAATTGCCCAGTCCTGCACCATCTCCATGAATTTTTTTAAGTTTTTATTGTGAATTATGTGGGTTTACATGGGAGAACATCAGTTTTGCATTCATCCTATCGTATTTCATTTCATTGCAATGATTACAATCATCTCCATGCATCATCAAACAACCAGAGGGTACACCCCACAGGCCTGCCCCAGCCATCAGCACACAGCCCCTCTTCCACCCTGAGTCCAGTGTTCCCAGCCGCTCCATCTGTCTACATCATCATCTCTGCTTCCATTTCTGGCATCACTGCTTCTCTGGGTAGGGTCCTGTACTCTGCTCTTCTCACTTGATGGTTCCAGTCACAACACTCCTTTTGTTACAAAACATCTGCCTTTACATTTCTGACCCTCACAGTCAGTCCTGATAGTAATTATTCACTATTGTACCACATGAGTCTTATCCCCATCTCCTTTCATTAGCCCCGTCCCAGCAGGTAGGAAATCATTCAGTGGAGATTCTACCTTCCCCCACCCCTTCTGAAAATAGGCTCCCTCTTGAAAGCTTGTAAGCCAGTCACTTCTTGCTTTTGTAGCCCCCTCCCCCCTTTTGGGTAGCAAATGTCTAAGGTGCCCATCCCTGTCAACTCTGTATACCGATGGGGTGGGAGTGATCCACACTGTAAAGATTTGTTCCCTTTTATGAACTACTACATCCGTGTTGTTGTTGTTAAGTGCTGTCAAATCGGTTCTAATCCATAGCAACCCTGTATAGGGTTTCCAAGGAGCAGCTGGTGAGCTTGAACCACCAGAACTGCCAATCTTACAGTTCAAACGACTTTGCAGTCTGGCGCATTAACCCACAGCGCCACTACATCCATAAGTATAGGTAAAGTTCATCAAATTGTTTCAGTTACTCTTTTTTTTTTTTTCCTCTTCTTTCTTCTTCTAGTCAAGGTCTGATCATCCAGCTATTGAAGACCTATCAAGTGGGTGCTATCTGCATGTATGGGTACTCTTGTGCGTCTCCCCTCACTTCATATCAGCTGGACGCTTCGCTCTCCACTCTAGTCTTCTGTGTCCATGTCACTGCCTCTGGGCCCACAAGTCCCCGGGTCTTACTGGGTCTTGCCATTCTGCTGGCCAAACAGGTCTCCACCCGGTTCACAGGAGTCTATTGGATGTGGTCAGACTTAGCTCCCAACTTCATTGCTGTTTTTTACCCCTATTCTCCTTATCAGTGACCAACATGGTCACCAGCCAGACCACATGCCTGCTTGTGTGTTTCCCTTGAGTCTTGGAAAGGGGTTTCTGCTGAGGGGACCTTACCACCTTTATGGCTTCTGGGCTAACAGCTTGCTTGTTCTTGTAGTAGTCAATCAGACTGCCATTATTGTTTTGATTTTTCCTGCCGGTCTATCTTTCACAAAGTATCTTCTGTTCTTCTAGCTGCTCCAGGCTGGTCTGCTTGTCCTTTCAAGTGGGAATTTCGCATCTCAGATGATTCTAGATGGGGTTCACAATTCCACCTATGCTCTTATGCAGTGCAAAGGCTCCACAGGAAGCCTCTTTCATTGGACAACTTCTAGCCCCCTTTGTTGTTGTTGTTGTTGTTGTGTTCTGTGGAGTCGGTTCCAAGGCTGTAAATCTTTATGGGAGCAGAAAGCCTCATCTTTCTCCCGCGGAACAGCTGGTAGTTTCGAACTGCTGACTTTGCGGTTCACAGCCCTATTCGTAACCACTACGCTACCAGAGCTCCTTCTAGCCCCCTTTAAGGTATCCCAATTAATTATAGGCTGAAGATGGACTTACAAGCTTTCTATTGTGATGTTTCTGGTTATTCTTTTCTCTCCCCCTCAATTGTCTATTTTACAATAGTAGGCAAGGGAAACCAAGATTCAAAAGGCAGCCAAGCATCTTAACATTATTCCCCTCTTTTACCCATTCAAACCATGCCTCAATCCCTGTATCCTAGAGCCCTGTTGTTCCAAGGTTGTACATACATCATCATTTACCTCTGACCCACTTAGCCCATGCAAACCTGCCTAATTGTTCTCCCATCTGCCTTGTTTTTCCGTTCCCCTCCCTATTCTTGTGTTTTGCCCCGCCACCAACCCTCCAGCACCCAAGCTATCCTGTGTCTATTCCCTACCATGTGCTCTATCTTCCCCTCCCTCTCCTCTCCTTACCTCATCCCATACATCCTGGTGATCAGCAAAAGCAAATATATATAATTTTCCCCCTTTTAGACTGGTTTCTTTTTCTAAATCTTTTACAATAATTGTCCTATGCAATATTTCTCATTTTGTGACTGACTAATTTTACTCAGCATAATATCCTCAAGGTTCATCCATGTTATGTGGTAGCTAGCAGCTTCCTTGTTGTTCTTCAAGGTATCATAGTATTCCATTGTGTGTATGTCCCACAGTTTATTTATCCATTCTTCAATGATGAGCATTTAGGCTGTCTCCATCTTTTTGCTATTGTAAATAGTGCTGCTATGAACATTGGTGTACTCTCCATGATTTTGTATATGTTTGAGCTCATTGCTAAGCCTATTTTGTCAGTCCATTTCATTGAGGGTTTTCCTTGTTTTCACTGATTTCCTATTTTACCAAATATGGTGTCCTTTTCTAGCAATTCGCCTTACCTGATAATGTGTTCAAAGTAAGCAAGATGAAGTCTCTCTATCCTAAATTCTAAGGAAAACTAGTATGTCTTATAAGAATGATAAGTCTTAGATAATTCTAGGACTAAAAAAACTTGTAAAAATTTTCTTTGAAACTGAACTTATTTCTGTTTCTCACCTTTAACACTACCTGGAGTGAAGAATTCTTGTTTCTTTTCTTTCTGAATCTCAAGATCTTAGCAGAGAATTTGATGCATGAATAAATGTTTATTTAATGAATGCTTGGAGGAACAAATGGATAATAATTTACTTAAAGACTGAAATAATAAATTTGCACTAGATTTTTCAACTGGAACATTTCAGTAGAATTATTTTTTTTCAACTTTAGAACTTTGGTCTTACAGCCTTAGGTATCATAACCTAAAATTTAGGGTAAAATTAAGTCTTGTCATACATTTTTTAGTCATGGTTAATTAAGATATCTTTATGTTAGAAACAATGATTAAATATTGTTGTTGTTGTTAAGTGCCGTTGAGTGGTTCCCACAGATAGCGATCCTGTATAGGTTGAAAAGGAGCAGCTGATGAGCTTGTACCGCTGACCTTGCAGTACAAACTGACCTTGCAGTCCAGTCCATTAACCCACAGTGCCACACCAGGACTCTGATTAAATATTGTTGTTGTTGTTGTTGTTAAGTGCCGTTGAGTCGGGTCCGACCCATAGCGACCCTGTACAGGGTTTCCGAGGGTGTAAATCTTTACGGGAGTAGAAAGCCTCATCTTTCTCCCGCGGAGCAGCTGGTAGTTTCGAACCGCTGACCTTAAGGTTCGCAGCCCGATTCGTAACCACTACGCTACCAGAGCTCTTTTAGAAATGTAAAATTAATGTCATTTTAATAATTATGTTACATTTGTAAAATTGCAGTGGAACCTATGGAACTTGTTGGACCTGCCTTGTTCTGTGTCTTAAACGTTTTCTGCTTTTGACAGAGTGCATGCAGTCTTACTACTTGTCTGACATTATTAGTAGAAAATATTTTTTATCTTCTTTAAGATTTTATTGTATAGGCTTTAATAATTTTTCAATTCATAATGCAGGGAACTTAAGACATATTCTCCATTATTTTATTTCACATATATGACTGGCTGGATGTGTGTCATGAAGTCAGTTCCAATTGTAGTGACCATGTATAAGGTTTCCAGGGATGCAGATCTTTACAGGGGCAGAAAGTATCATCTTTCTCCAGTGGAGCTCCTGGAGGACTCGAACTGCTGACCTTACAGTCAGTGGCAGCCCAACATATAACTTATTCAAGGGAGATATACATATATGTAAGGGACAGATATATGAGAGGGGCTTCAAAATATTCTTGGAAATTATCCATTATTTTTTAATTCCATTTCACCAATTTTTTGAAGCCAATTCAAATAGTGTTCCATATTCTAAGATTGATAAATCTTCAAATTCTTCTAAGAAATAAATTTTTTTTGTTTCTCCCCTTTAAAACTTCTAAGGAGAAGAAAATTTCCTTAAAAAATTTCCAGGTCTGATGTATTTCTACTTCTATAATGTTTTAGATATAAAATAGGTTGGTTTTAACATTTTATTCAATAAAATTCAGTAAAATGTTACAGTTGTCATTTTCTTGGGTTCTGTTTCCCCCATATGTAGTAATTTCTTGTTAATTGTTTACTTTATTGACCATGAGAAAAAAAAAATTATCACATTGAAAAGTAATTAGTTTCCAATTGAAAAATGTTCCAAATTTTGCCCTCTTATTTATTTAAAAAAAATGTGATTTAATCATTTTATTAAAATCAGGATGTTTTTATTAAAATTCTGTCTTGTTTCTCTTTATTCTTAAACACATTGGAAGTTTGTAGAACCTTCAGTAGATATTTATCCAAGTTTTTACATATATTTTTTAGGAAGAAAATTCAAACTATGTTTTTCTTTTTTAAAATGAGAGCTACGTAATTTGCTTCAATCTGTCTAAAATACATATTTGTTCTATATTATTCCCCATTTCAAAAGCATTTGCTTATGCCTTATCCCTCCTGAATGCTTCAGTTAAGAGTTTGACAAATAACAAAGAAATTTTAAACTTCAGATTCAAGCTATGATATACTTTCTATTCATTACTCTCAGTAACTCACATTTTACTTCTTATTTTGAAACATAAAAATGAGAAAAACAGTTTCTGGAGGGGATTCCATCAGGCCATACATTTGGAAACCAGTCTTGTATGTTTTATGTTGTTGTTGTTGTGAAGTGCCATCGAGTCGGAAGCGACCCATAGCGACCCTGTATAGGGTTTCCGAGGAGCAGCTGGTGAGCTTGAACCACCAACCTTGCAGTTCAAACGGCTTTGTAATCTGGCACATTAACCCACAGTGTGTTTTATGGGAAGGCTTAATTGTGAAAATCAGAGGAATGAAAGGGTGACAGCAACATTTTAAGCGTATATTGTAATTTTATGCATATTTTCTATTTAAATTTATATACCTCTTGATTTCCATTAAAGAACCTTCACTGTGCTGCTAACAAAAACTCTGGCAGTTTGAACCCACCATCTGCTCCATGGTGGTGGTAGTGGTGGTGGTGGTTATGTGCCATGGAGTCATCTCTGACTCATAGCCACCCGGTACAGGGTTTCCAAGGCTGTAAATCTTTATGGGAGCAGAAAGCATCATCTTGTTCCCTTGGAACAACTGATAGTTTTGAATTGCTGACTTGAGGTTAGCAGCTCAATTCGTAAACACTACGCTACCAGAGGAGAAACATATAGTAGTCAGGTTTGGTAAAGATTTATATGCATGGAAATACTGTGGTATACATCTACACTGTCAGATAGGGTCTGTGAGTCAACCTTGACTGAAGAGCAGTGGATTTGGGGTTTTATTTCAATGACATCAAACAATATTATAAGCATGTTCTGGCAGTATTGTTAAATGTCCTCCAGTTGGTTCTGACTAATAATGACCCTGTATAGGGTTGCCAAGCAGAAGCAGAAAGCGTTGTCTTTTTTTCTGTGGAGTTCCTGTTAGGCTTAAAGCACCCACCTTATGGTTTGCAGTGTAGTACTTACCCTACAGACCCTTTGTGCTCCTGGTATGAGCATCATGAATTTTATGGAACATGCTGATTCTGATGATGCTCTAAGTGGACAAGCCTTTAGAAATACCTTTAAAACAGTAATAATTCCTTGCTAAAAAATTAGCATTCCACTGACTTGAAAACTGAGTCATATTAATGGTGGTGGTGGTTGTGTGCTTTATGGGAGCAGAAAGACTAATCTTTATCCCACAGAGCTACAGGTTGATTCGAACTGCTGACCTTGTGGTTAGCAGCCCAACACATAACCACTACAATATCATTCATGGTAGAATTAAAATACTTGACTTTTCCTCATAAATCAATCAGTAATTCCTGTTAGTTTTTCGAAGAATGAAACCATAGCAATAAACAAAAATTCATTGAATTATTTAAAGTAAAAAGAAGGGGGTCAGGGGAACCAAAAGCATGCCCTCTTAAGAGAAATGTTTTAAGATGTTTTTGAAAGATTCTTTGTGAACAGTATTTGTATCTACTTTGGCACTATGGGATAATGTGTTGGACTACAAAGTCAGTTTGAAACATAAGGTCAGCAGTTCAAACCCACCAGCCACTCCTTAGAATCCCTATACAGGGTTGCTATGGATCAGAGTCTATTGCATAGCACTTAAGAACAACAGCAACAACAGTTGATAATATGTGCCCCTGATGTGACACTGTAGGATAAGCACTGGAATGCTAACACAGGTCAGCAGTTCAAATCCACCAGCTACTCCTCAGAAACCATGTATAGTGTCATTATGCGTTTAACCAACCTGATATCATTTAACAACAACAGCTGATAATTTACAAAATTGTACATAATGATATCTCAGGAAAGCACTAAATGTCTATACCTTAAAAACCCATTGCCGCGGAATTGAATTCCAATGCTAAAGGACAGGTAGAACTGCCTCACAGGGCTCCCAAGGCTGGGAAACAAATTGCTGCAGCTTTACCCTGAAGAGAGGCTGGTGAGTTAGAAATAACCACCAGGACTCCATTAAGTGTTTAGGGTAAGTACAAAAGTATTGTTACTAGATTTTTAGATCATAGGTGCATGAGTTTATTCCAAACAAAGCATGTTAAACATATCTCTTCCATCAAAGGATGACTGTACACATGTTCTCTTAGCAATACACTTGTCAGTCATATTAGGGTGGCTTCCAAAAAAAGAAAAAGTTCAAATCACAAATTTCAGAAGGGCTGGGAAAGAAAAAGGAACGGAAACAAGAAACAAAAGGAATAATTGAGATATGTGAGATAAATAAAGCGGATGGCAATCATTGAATCACATGAACTGTATCGTTTGTTAAATGTAACACTGACAAGGTACATTCATCAAGGTACTTTGCAACCTTCACTCAATTCACAATGTAAAGTTTTTTAAAACTGTCAAATCAAAACAGATGCTTCCAAGGGGATTTGCTGGACCAAATTCAGGGCAGAGAGTTCAGCTCAGAAGGTTATGCTGATAATTTGGGGAGGATTCCAATGGGACAATCTTAATAATTTTTCTCAAAAGACAAAGGACAGTCATGGGAGCTATTGTGGAAAAAAAAATTTAAGAAAATTGAAAAGTGCATTGGTGGCAAGAAAGCAAGAAGTTAGAAAATTGCACCAAAGATGTTTAATTCTTAGACTGAACAGAGAGATTCCTTATATATTGTATAATAACCTATAGATAGAGATAAGACAATAACCACATATCTTTCTACAGTCTTCAAATCCTTCTACCCTACTCACTCTTTGGAGTCTAAGTGTGATGCTTTATGTTAATGCAGTGGACTGCAAGGTCGATTTGAACTGCAAGGTCAGCGGTTCAAACTCACCAGCTACTCTTTGTAAACCCCATACTGGGTTGCTATGAGTCTGAACTAACTTGATGGCACTTAACAACAACAACAAGTTTTAAATATGATGTTTTAGAAGAAATCCATCATTCTGATACTTGATTTATTTTTCTATTTTTTATAGAAATGTTTGTGAAATTCTTTAGTAATATAAATTAAATATACATATAACATGTTTTAAACAGCTCAATACAATAGAGATAAACAATAGTTACAGGCTACTGGAGAGATACCAAATCTATTTGTGAGTGATTATATAACTGTTTCTTTTCAATATGTAACTTTAGATGAATAGCTAGTTCCCTTTGCTAGAATTCATTATTGAATTTTTTAATAAATCGTTTGGAAATTATCTTATTACAAGTAGGAGTATTTATCACCCAGAATCCTCATTCTTCAATAGTAATCACTGCTCTTAACTAATATTACATTGAAATTAAGAATAGATATATTTGACATTTTGATATTGCTTGTGGCTACTGAAGCATGGTATTTTATGTTACCTTCAGCAATAACAATGAGACTCAAGGCATTTATGAGGTGTTAATGATGGGAAGAAAGAAGCTAATATATGGAGGTTACTTTGACTTTAGCTACTCCTTACAATTCAAAAAACGCTTAGTAATAAGGACAGTTTTCAAAATAGTAAATAAAAAGAGACATCTACACTGTTTCTGGTTATGTGTATGTTCCCCTGTGTGCATGTCATTGCCATTAGTTGTTTTAAAATAAATTTCTATTCCTGGTGACCTTATGTGTTGCAGAGAAGTGCTCCATAGTTTGTACAAGGCTGTGACCCTTCAGAAACTGAGTGACAGACATGTCTCCCAAAATACTTCTGGGTTTATTTGAACCACCAAATTTTTGGCTAATAGCCAAAAGACAGCGAGAGAGGCATTATATAAAAGAATTGTTGCTGCTACTGTTAAGTGCTGTCAAGTGGATTCGGACTCATAGCAACCTTGTATAAGATTTCTGAAGAGGAGCTGGTGCTTATTCTACAACACCTTTCAGTTAGCAGCCCAGTGCTTATTCAATAACACCACACTGGTAGCGTAGTGGT
>NW_006408530.1:3995504-3999724 GCF_000296735.1 Chrysochloris asiatica | reverse complement strand
ATGCTGATAATTTGGGGAGGATTCCAATGGGACAATCTTAATAATTTTTCTCAAAAGACAAAGGACAGTCATGGGAGCTATTGTGGAAAAAAAAAATTAAGAAAATTGAAAAGTGCATTGGTGGCAAGAAAGCAAGAAGTTAGAAAATTGCACCAAGGAAATTTTTTCCTTTACATCAATGAATGCACCTGCTCATTCTTCCAGGGTAGCAAGGGCTATCTTAAGAGAATTTCATTGGAAAACCGTACCCATCAACCCTGGGTACAACCTGCAGACTTTTATTTTTCCCAAAACTCACAGAACTTGATTTGAATCCCCTGAAGGTGCCCAAACTGTTATTTGGATGTGTACATCTAAGTTTGCAGAATTCCTCAGGTAAGGGTTGTTGTAATTGTTGTTAAGTGCTGGCTAGTCAGTTCTAACTCTCAACAACCTTGTGTAGGGATGCTGAGAAGCAGCTAATGTGTGAGAACCACCAATCTTGTGGTTAGCAGTCCAGTGCTTATCTTAAAGTGCCACACCAGAACCCCTATGGAAGGGTTAGAACATGGAAATACTTTCTGCAGAATTATACAGTATTGGCTGGAGGATATGTTAAGAAATTGTTGTTTTTATTGTTTGATGCCATAGTCAACTCATAGCGACCCTGTGGACAATAGATTGAAACACTGCCCGGTCCTGTGCCAATCTCACAAATGTAACTACACTGGAGATCATTGCTACTGCCACAGTTCCAATGCATCTCATTGGGGGTTTTCCTCTCTTTTGCTGACCCTCCACTTTACCAAGCATGATGTTCTTTTTCAGGGACTGGTCCCTCCTGATAACACATCTGAAGTAAGAGAGACAAAGATTGGCCATCTCGACTTCTAAGGACCATTCTGGCTGCAATTCTTCCAGCAGAGATTTGTTTGGTCTTTTGGCACTTGTTATATTCTCCTCCAACACAATAACTCAAATTCATCAATTATTCTATGGTCTTCTTTATTCAAATGTCCAACATTCATGTGTATATGAGACTATGGAAAATTCTATAGTCTAGGTCTGTGTTAACTTAATTCTCAAATTGGCATCTTTGTTCGTGAACACCTTAAAGAGGTCTTATGCAGCAGATTTGCCTAATGCAATAATACATCATTTGATTTCTTGACTGCTGTTTCCCTGAGTGTTGATGGCTGATCTGAGCATAATGAAGTCTTTAACAACCTGAAAATTTTATCCATTTATATGGATAAAAAATATAATATTTATAAACAATGAGAAATAATATTTATAAATAATATCCATATATTCATATATATGGATATTATTTATAAGTTCCGTTGTGAGGATTTTTGTTTTCTTTGCATTGAAGTGCAACCCATACCGAAATCTGTGGTCTTTGATAATCATCAGTAAATATTTTAAGTCCTCTTCATATTCATCAAGCAAGATTCTGCATATCACAGATTGTTAATGAGTCTTCCACCAATCATGAAATCATGTTCTTCTTCATATAATTCAGCTTCTCAGATTATTTACTCAGCATATATATTGAATAAGTATGGTGAAAGAATACAACCTGATGATTTCTGCATTCCTTTGGGGCACCACTTGTCTTTGGAATGGGCACAAATATGGATCTCTTCCAATCAGTTGTCCAGGTAGCTGTCTTTGAAATTTCTTGGCATAGATGAGTGAGTACTTCCAGTGCTGCCTTAGTATGTTGAAATATTTCAATTTGTATTCCATCAATTCCAGGAGACTGGTTCTTTGCCAATGCCTTTAGTTCACCTTGGACTTCTTCCTTCAGTATCATTGGCTCTTGAAATGGTTGAACATGGACCATTTCTTTTTGTTACAGTGGTTCTATATTTTCCTTCCATCTTCCTTTGATGCTTTCCAAATTATTCAACATTTTCCCCATTGTTGTTGTTGTTAAGTGCTTTTGAGTCAGTTCTGACTAATAGAGATCCTGTATAGGGTTTCCAAGGAGCAGCTGATGAGCTTGAACCACCAACCTTGCAGTTCAAATGGCTTTGCAGTCTGATGCTATAACCCATAGTGACATACCAGGACTCCATTTTCCCCATATTTCAAGTTGAGGCTTGACTTTTTTATTGAGCTCTTTCAGTTTGAGAAATGCTGAGTGTTTTATTCCTTTTTGGTTTTCTAACTCCAGATGTTTGCACATTTCATTATAATATTTGACTTTGTCTTCTCAAACTGCCCTTTGAAATTTTCTGTTCAGCTTTTTTACCTCCTCATTTCTTCCATTTGCTTTAGCATCTCTATGCTGGAGAGCAATTTTCAGAATCTTTTCTGACATGCATTTTGGTCTTTTCCTTCTTCTTGTCTTCTTAATGACTGTATGGTGTTCTTGATGTAATCCCACAACTCTTCTAGTCTGATATTAGTGTCTAATTCATAAAATCTGTTCTTCGGATGATCTCTAACTTTAGGTGGGATATGCTGAAGTTCATATTTTGGCTCTTGTGGATTATTTTTAATTTTCTTCAGCTTCATTATCAATTTGCATATGACTAATTGATCTGTTCCAGTCTGTCGCTGGTCCTGTTTTGGCTGATGATGCTTTTCCAATATCTCTTTCCACAGATGTAGTTGACTTGATTTCTGTGTATTCCAGCTGGTGAGTTCCATGTGTTTTATTGTTGTTATTCAGTGCCATCAAATTGATTCCAACTCAGACCAACCCTTTATAGGGTTTCTGAGGAGCAACTGGTAAGTTTGAACCACTTACTTTGCAATTCAAACTGACCTTGAGGTTGAGTGTGCAACCTATGGTGCCATACTAGGTTGACCATGTCTTTTATCTTGTATACAAAAGATTTGCAATGAAGAAGTCACTGGTCTTGAAAAATTCTATCATGTAACCTCCAGCATTGTTTTCTTATCACCAAGATCATATTTTCCAACTACTGATCCTTCCTCTTGGTTTCCAACCTTGCCATTGCAATCTCCAGTAGTTATCAATGCATCTTTATTGCATCTTTGATGAATTTCAGAATGAAGAAGTTGGTAGAATTCTTTAATTTCATCATCACTGACTTTAATGGTTAGTGCATACATTTTAATAATAGTGATATTAACTGGTCTTCCTTCTAGGCATATACATATTGTACTATCACACACAGCATTGTATGTCAAAAGAGATCTTGAGATGTTCTTTTTGATAATGATTGTGATGCTATTCCTTTTCAATTTTTCATTCCCTGCACAGTAAACCTTGTGATTGTCAGATTAAAAATTGCCATTACTAGTCCATTTCAGCTCACTAATGCCTAGGATATTGATGTTTATGCATTCCATTTCATTTTTGGCAACTTACAATTTTCCTCGATTCATACCTCATACTTTTCATGTTCCAGTTATTAATGGTTGTTTACAGCTGTTTCTCCTCATTTTGTATTATGCCCCATCAGCAAATTAAGGTTTCAAAAGTTATTTTCCATTCATGTTATCTTGTTCAACTTTGCTTTGAGGAGGCAACTCTCCTTAGTCATATTTTGAGTACCTTTCAACCACTTTTTTTTAGCACTATATCTGACAATATTCTGGTGCTGCTCAACATGTTTCAATATTCAGTATTTTGGTGCTATCTGAAAGTGTTCCATTGCTATTCATAAAGTTTTCAGTGACTAAATATTCGGAGATAGTCCATCTCTCCTTTTTCCTAGTTTGTATTACTCTGGAAGCTCAGCTGAAACCTGTCCACTAGGAGAGACCCTGTTGATATTTAGAATACTGGTCAGTGGCATAGCTTCTAGAATCATAACAAGAGGCAAGCCCTTACAGTACAACAAACTGACAGGTGAGTGGTGGATATAAGAAACAGTAGCATCAAATTTTGTTATTTTTAAAATAATGTTTTATATAATTTTGCTGCAATATATTTGACTTAACCTTTTATGTTACAGCAAAGAACAGCTATATCTCCTAAGACAGGGAGCATCCAACGAACATATACTATTGGACCATAAGGATATGTAGTTTCCCATATACACATATATCACATCAATATGGATAAATTCTAATTCCTGGAAATAAATGGCAATAAAGAGTTTGTAAAGGAGCTGGACAGTAAAAGACCAAATGCATAAGCCAGTGAGCTCAAAGAGAGAACGGTCCAACTTTTTTCAAGGGAGTTGCATAGTTAGCCTGGAGCAATGGCATTAAACCTGGATGTTTAATTCTTAGACTGAACAGAGAGATTCCTTATA
>NW_006408530.1:3969708-3993980 GCF_000296735.1 Chrysochloris asiatica | reverse complement strand
CAAAAGATTTTGTTATTGTTGTGTTCAATCAAGTGGATTCCAACCAATAGCAACCTTGTATAGAGTTTCAGAGGAGTAGTTGGTGCCCTTGAACCACCAAACTTGCAGTTCAAACCAACTTTGCAGTTCAACACATTAACCCACATTGCCACACCAGGATTCCGTACCAAATAGTACCTATCTTACGTTTTCAAATCTGACTAGAGAAATGGCTTAATAAGCTTCTGTTTGTTGCAGCACCCCATTAGCACTGAGAATCCTGTTTGTATTCCAGTTCCTTCTGTAGTAATCTTGCCTTCTTTAGTCTGAGACCTGGGATCTCTACATTTCTCTCATGTTCCTAGAGTTCAGAAATCTGATGCTCAGTCTGGATTATTATTTTCATTCCTTCTGTTATGGGGGGAGTTTACTCAGAGTTGTCAAGCTGATTTTAGGTTAAGGAATGGAGTTGTTAAGCCTCCTTGGGAAACATGGGCCTGTCCCCTCTCAACCCTATAATCACAACTTTGAGTCCTTTCCTCCTGACTACCTCATGCTGTCACAAGGGTAACAGAACTAACAAGACTTTTTTTTTTTTCTTGTTTATGACAATTGGTTTGTGTTTTGGGGTTTTTTTGTTTGTTTGTTTTTTTAAGTTTTTATTGTGAATTCAGTGATAGTTTACTTGGGAGAACATCAGCTTTCCACTCATCCTATCATATTTTGTTTCATTGCAATGATTACAATCCACTCCATGCATCATCATTCAACAGTATTGGCTTCTATTCTCTATTGTTGTTGTTTTTATTGTTGCTTTGATGTACACCAAAACATCCAGGAATATGCAAACATTTAAACACACATAGGGCATACCCTGCAAGTCTGGCCCCCAGCCGCCAGCACAGAGAACTTCTGTCTCCATGAGTCTAGAGACCCCAGCTGCGCCATCTCTCCATGTCATCATCTCTGCCTCCATGTCTGGCATCACTGCTTCTCTGAATAGGGTCCCACACTCCTGAATAGGATCCTTCGCTCCTGGACTGTAAGATCAACCACTCCTTTTTTTTTTTTTTTTTTTGCTACAAAACGTCTACCTTTACAATTGCAGCAATTGCAATCAGTCATGACAACAATTACTAACTACTGAACCACAAGAGTCTTATCCCCATCTTCTTTCACCAGCCCTGTCTAGACAGGTTAAAAACCACTCAGTGAAGATCTACCTTCCACTGCACCCTCTGAAACTAAACTACCTCTTGAAAACTTGTAAGCCAGTCACTTCTTGCCTTTATGTTGTTGTTGTTGTTGTTGTTAAGTGTCGTCAACTTGGTTCCGATCCATAGTGACCCTGTATAGGGTTTCTGAGAAGCCGTTGGTGAACTTGGATCACTGATCTTGCAGTTCAAACAGCATTACAGTCTGGCACATAAACTCACAACACCTTGATAGCCTCACATTTTAGATAACAAATGTCTAAGTTTCCCATCCCTATCAATCCTGTGTACATAGGGGATAAGAATAATCCTTGCTGTGAAGATTCCTTTCCTCTTGGTTGGTATTTTAAGGTACTATATCCATAAGTACTGGTGTGGCACTGTGGGTTAATGCTCTGGACTGCAAAGCCATTTGAACTGCAAGATCAGCAGTTCAAGCTCACCAGCTGCTCCTCCAAAAACCTATACAGGTTTGCTATGGGTCGGAATCAACTCAACAGGACTTTATAACAACAACATCCATAAGTATAGGTCAAGTTAATCAAATTGTAGCAAATTACACTTGTTTTCTTTTCTTTCTTCCTCTAGTAGAGTTCTAATCATCCAGCCATCGAAGCCAGGTCAAATGGGTTCTATCTGCAAGTATGGGTGTTCTTGTGCATCTCCCCTCACTTCATATCAGCTGGATGCTTCACTCTCTGCTCTAGACCTCTGTGGCTCTGTCCTTGTCCATGGGCTCAGATGTCCCCAGGTCTCACCATTCTGTTGGGCAACTAGGTCTCACCATACTCTAGGTTGAAGGGAGTCTATTGAATGTGGTTGGACTCAACCCACATCTTCATTGCTGCTTTTCTCCCACTTCCTCTCATCAATAGACCAACATGGTCACCAGCAAGATTACAAGCCTGCTAGTTTATTCCCTTTGAGTTTCAGTTCTGGAAGGGGGTTTGCCCTGAAGGAACTTGATTGCTTGCCTTGATGGCTTCCCTGTGGACAACTTGCTTGTTCTTGTGGTAGTCAATCAGACTGTTGATTTTTATTTATTTATTTTTCTTGCTTGTCTTTCTTTCAAGAAGTATCTTCTGTTCCTCTAGATGCTCCAGGCAGGTCTGCTTGTCTTTTCAAGTGGAAATTTCCCACCTCAGAAGATTCTGGATGGAGATCGGGATTCTACTAAAGGTTTTATACACAAACCAGCAGACTTATGTGCCAAGTTTTATAACATGTTCATACTCTGTCTTGTCAGGGTTCAGCCTCAACAGGGGAGTGGGTTTCACGAAGAAGGGATGTCTGGGAGGCGAAAGAGAGGTTACACAAAGATACAGACACACAATGTTGATGCAAGCTGATGGGCAAACAGTTCTGCTGCAGACATTGCATGCATAACTAGCTAAACCCCAGTCTTTTATTATCATGAAGGAGGAATTTGACACAGAAGAGAAAAATGAAAAAAATGTGGTTGTTCTTTTGAGACAGGACCCGATGATTCACAGATTTTATCTTAAAATAGTTTTCCAAGGGCATCATGCTTCTCGTGATAATCTAAAATCCTTATTTCCATATGAAAAAGTCAAGCAACCTATTGTTGTTGTTAAGTGCCGTCGAGTCGGTTCTGACCCATAGCGACCCTGTACAGGGTTTCCGAGGGTGTAAATCTTTACGGGAGTAGAAAGCCTCATCTTTCTCCCGCAGAGCGGCTGGTAGTTTCAAACCGCTGACCTTAAGGTTCGCAGCCTGATTCGTAACCACTACGCTACCACAGATTATATATTGACTAGGCCTATGTGACCTAGGGTAGCAACCTGTGGTTTCTTAACGGTGTCTAACATATTCTCAACACTTAATCACAAATGGGTGAAGGTGAGAGACTTAGAAATTTCATAAAAGGGCTAAGTTATGATTTCTGAAGAGACTCAAGCTGTTCTTGTATATTTTGCAAGCAGAAAATACAAGCTTTCATTTGTGAACAAGATTTCAGACACTTGGCTTTATTTGTTTGACTAATAATCCTTTCTTCCTTACTTCTGTAGCTCCAGGGAAGATGAGAAACAGGTTTTAACTTTTCTAATGAAGGTGAGGTTTCGCCTCCACCTTCCTTTTCCTCTTTCCGGGTTCCATGTCCAAATGCTACAATGTTTACTGTACCCTCAGGGAGAAGAAAAGCGTCTGGATTAAACTGATTATACCCGGGGGCAGCTTAAGGGGGCTGCCACTATCGTCCTTTAATCAAATATTCCCGGAATTTACCATTCCATTCCAATTGCAAATTCTAAGCACTTTTTCTCCAAAACCTTTTCTCATAATCTCAATACACTTGTTCCTGCTTTTCCTGAGTCATTTGAGGAAGCTTTACTGCCTCAGCTCTAGAAGGGGTTTTGGTCCCATTGTTGTTCATGGACATCAAAAGTTCATGCTTCAAGTCAATATCTAACATAACTGAATAGTTAGATAACGAGCAGTTCTGATATTCCTCCCAGGTGGCCACCGCCTGTTCCTCAGATAGATCTGTTCCCAAGACCTCACGCACTGCTAATATCTTAAAGCAGTGACATTCAAAGTAGTGCCATTAAAAGAGGCATTGCGTACATTGATATCAAAAGAAACCATTTTTCCCAGAAGCTACAATTACCGGAGTTAAGAGCATAAAGGGCAAGTACAGAATGCACAATATGAGAACTAAAGAAAATTGTACAAAGGTAGACAACCAATGAGTTTGCAAAAAGCCTATGAACCCGGGACTTCAGGAGGTCACGTCCTTGGCCCTCAGGGTCCATGACTCGTAATCCTGAGGAGGGATCCGGGGTTGGATTTTCGTCCATCTTGTCATAAGGCCCCAGCTTCTCAGTACTTGCGGATGCTGTTGCCAGCACTGTCTCTCCTTGTCAGTTTTCAATGCCCCCATACTTCCACTTTCCTCCTTTTCCCAATGCTTTGATTTTATAAAAGTAAAGAAAAATATGTACTAAGCATCTACTATGTGCCAAACATTAGAGTTTCATCAACCTTGTCTATATTTTTAGTGCATTAGTAAATCCAGCCCCTTCTACCTTTATAGTAACTGTAGATCCAAGTTCCTCTGCTCTGTTACCACCCCAGGCTCCTGAATTACTTCTTTTGTCTCTTAAATGGACTCCCTGCAGCTTGCCTTACCCTTGCAGTTTATTCACTGCACTAAAGACAAAGTGATCCTTTTAAAACAGAAGTGTGATTCTACCTCTTGTTAGAAATTGCAGAGAATCCCTAGCTCATGCAGAGTAAAACTCAAAACCTTTCATTGGCCTGTCAGGAAGACCCTGAAACACCCTGCTTCTCTTGTCTCCTACCTCACCACTCTTGTCTGGCTCAGTTTGCTCCAGACACCCTGGAGTCTTCACTGTTGTTCAAAAATACAAGCACATGAGTGATTTGGAGCCTTTGTACCTGTTATTCCCGCTGCCAGAGAGTCTGCTCCATCAGGTATCAACATGAAGTATGAGAGGACATTTCTAACAACAATATAAAAGTGGAATGCTACATAGAACTTGCCAAAGATCCCTGGTGCCACTGTTTTTATTTGTTGAGGTTGTTGAGTCAGTTCTGACCCATAGCGACCCTGTATAGGGTTTCCTAGAAGCAGCTGGTTGAGTTTGAAATGCTGACCTTGTGGTTCAAACTCATCTTGTAGTCCAGTGCATTATTCTGCAGCACCCCACCAGGACAATAGGACAACTGTTCATTTATTTTGGAGTCCTCGTGTGACACTGTGGGTTAATGCGCTGGACTGCAAAGTCAGTTTGAACTTCAAGGCTGGTGATTCAAGCTCACCAGTCTCTTCTCACAAACTTTACACAGAGTTGCTATGGATTGCACACAACAACAATACATTTATTTATTTGCATCAGTCCATCACTTTTTTTAAGAAAAAGCTAAATTCCTCTATGTCAAGAGTGAAGGGAAATGCACTGTTATCTATAATGATAATGAACATACAATTAAGGAACTATTGACACATTTGAATACATAAAATAGGAACACTTGCATAACAAAAATAAATAAATAAAATGAACTGACAAATATCATACTAAAGTTATTACCATATATGTCACAGATAAGGAACTATTTAATTATGATGTAACTATCTCTTAAAAATACAGGCTATAATCACAAAGTGAAGTCCTGGTGTGGTGCTGTGGGTTAAAGAACTGGATTGCAAAGTCATTGAACCTGAAAGTCAGTAGTTCAAGCTCCCCAGCCGCTCCTCAGTAACACCACAGCCCTTAACAATAACAAAACAATCACAAAACAAGCAAGGAATCACCACTGTAAAAAGAGCAAAAGACTAAAACACAATATTAAAAAAAAACATTCAAAATTGACTTAAACATGGTAAAACATGTTTTACTTCATTGCTAAATTAGAGAATTGAAAGTTAACATTACACTTAGATGAGATTTTTTTTTTCTCACCTATCAGACTGATGAAATTTTAAAAGCAAAATGCTGCAGTCTTTTTACAAGTCTGTTGTTGTTAAGTGCCTGTGAGTAGTGACCCTTTATAGGGCTTTCAAGGAGTACCTAGTGAGTTTGAATCATTGACCTTGCAGTTCAAACTGACCTTGTGGTCCAGTGCTTTATCCCACAGCACCACACCAGGAATGGTAATCATCACACATTTATGATGGCAAAGGAAATCGGTGCAAACATTATGTAGAAGGATTTAGCAAAATCTAATAAAACTGTCCACCACTCATTTGTCAGTCTGTCAGTCTGTCTTGCTGTGGTGGCTTATGTGGTGGTGTGATGTTGGAAGCTGTGCCACCAGAATTTTAAATACAAGTAGGGTCCCCTAGGTGGAAATATTTCAGTGAGTGGAGCATCCTGAATAAGAAAACCTAGTAATGAGGAGAGACAAACCACTCTTTTCTGGGTTTGCCACTGAAAATCTTATGAAAAGCAGTAAAACATCAACAGATATAGTGTTGGAAGATGAGTCTCTCAGGTTGCAAGACACTCGAACTTTGAGGAAGGCTGCCTCCTCAAAGTAGTGTTGACCTTCAAGACATGGATTGAGCAAGGCTTATAGGACCCTCATTTGTTGAGGGGACACAACTCAAAATGAGACACAGCAGCTGCAAACATTCATTAATAATCAAAATGTGTAATATACAAAGTATGAATATAGGAATATTGAAGTTGTTAAAACAGAAACAGAACATATAAAGGTGATTATCCTAAGCAATCATGAGCTGAAATAGACGGTATTGACAATCATAAGGTTTACTATGCTGGAAACATCATATTAAAGAGGAATGACATTACATTCATTGTCAAAAAAAGCATTTCAAGTTCTATTTTGAATTACAGTGCTGTCTCTGATAGAATAATGTCCACAGTCTAAGAGAAAGACCACTTAATATCATTATTCACATTGACTCACCAACTACTAAAGCCAAAGATATAAAATTGAAGAAATCTACTAGCTTCTCCAGTCTGAAATTGATCAAAACATGCAATCAACAATAATTGATAATTATTGGTTATTAGAATGAGGAAGTAGGAAACAAAGAGGAAGGATTAATAGTTGGAAAATATGGTGTTGTTGATGGAAACAGTGCTGGAGATCACATTGCAAGACCAGCAACTATTCATTGCAAATACCTCTTTCAACAATGTAAATGGCTACTATACACATGGACCTCACCAGATAGAATACACAGGGAAAAAAATGACTACATCTTTGGGAAGAGATAATGGAGAAGCTCAATATCAGCCAAAACAAGCCCAGGGGAAGACTGTGAAACAGACCATCAGTTGCTCATAAGCAAGTTCAGGCTGAAGTTAAAGAAAATTAAATAAGTCCACAAGAGGCAAAATACAACCTAGAGTATATCCCACCTGAATTTAGAGACCATTTCAAGAACAGATTTTAATCATTAGGCACTAAAGAGCAGAGGAGTTGTGGGATGACATTAAGAATATCACACATGATGCTTACTTCAACAGCCCATATACTAAAATTGGAAGGATACAGAGGAGATTAGCACGGCCCCCAGTGCAGTGCAAAGTCATGAACGGTTCCATGTTTTTAATGATTATATATTCCTGAGTGTTTTTGTATACATCCCCCCAACACACACCGAAAAAAAAAAAAAAAAAAAGATTCAACTCAGGTCCCCGCCCCCAAAAGAATATCATACATGAAGAAAGCAAAAGACCAGAAAAAAAAAGACCCAAATGGATGTCAAAAAAGACTCTGAAATAGTCTCTGAAATGTAGAGAAGCTAAAGAGAGTGTAAGAAATGATGAAGCAAAAGAGTTGAGCAGAAAATTTGCAAAGGCAGCCCAAGAAGGCAAAGTCAGATATTACAATGAAATGTGTAAGTACCTGGAGTTAGAAAACCAAAATTGAAAAACACACTTAAATTTTCTCAAGCTGAAAGAACTTATGAAAAACCCATGCCTCTACTTGAAATACTGAAGCATTTTAAGGCAAAACTGGAGTCCTGGTGTGGTGGTATAGGATAAGCACTGAATTGCTAACCACAAGGTCAGCTTTTCAAATTGACCTTACACCTTGGAAACCCAACTCAACAGCACTAAACAATAACAAGGGTAAAATATTAAATGATTCAGTAAGCTTCAAAAAGAATACACAGAATCTCTGTACCTAAAAGAATTGGTCAATGTTTAATCCTCTCTAAAAGTACCATGTGATAAAGAAACAATGATATAGAAGGAAGGAGTCCAACCTGTACTGAAGGCACTGGTGAAAATATGTCTCCAGAAACTGAAAGAATAAAAATTGAAATGTATCAACAAACTGATGAAATGCTAGAGGCAGCTACCTAGCCAACCAATTGGAAGGGATTCATATTTTGCCCATACCAAAATATTTTGCCCATACCAAAAATTCAACAGAATGTGGAAATCATCAGAGTATCATTAATATCACATGCAAGTATAATTTTGCTGACGATCATTAAAAAATGGTTACATCAGTACATAGACAAGGAGCTAGCAGAAATTTAAGTATGATTTAGAAGGTGTGGAGCTAGAGATATCATTGCTGTCCTCAGATGGATGTTGGCTGAAAGTAGAGACTACTCGGAAGATATTTACTTGTTCTTTATTGACTATGCAAAGGCATTTGACTATGTGGATCATAACAAACTATGGATAACAACGTTACGAATGAGAATACCAGAACACTAAATTGTGCTCCAGAGTAACCTGAACAAGAGGTAGTCATTTGAACAGAACAGAAGAGATACTAAATGTTTTAAAATCAGGAAAGGTATGCATCAGGTTCAACATTCAACATACTTTCTCAATCTATATGATGAGCAAATAACCAGAGAAACTGGATTATCTAAAGACGCTGACATCAGGATTGGAGGAAGACTCACTAACACTCTGCATTATGATACACAACTTTTCTTGCTGGAAGTGTGAAGAGGACTTGAAATGCTTTCTGCTAAACATCAAATACTTTAGTATGGATTACATCCCAATGGAAATAAAACAAAAATCCTCACAACTGGACCATTAAATAACGACATATTAAATGGAGAAAAGACTGAAGTCCAAGACTTTATTTTGCTTGGATCTAAAAACAACACTAATGGAAGCAGCAGTCTAGAAAGCAAAGGATGCATTGCCTTGGGCAAATCTGCTGCTAAAGACTTCTTTAAAGTGCTAAAGTGCAAAGATGTCACTTTGAGGACTAAGCTATGCCTGAGTGAATCATGGTATATTCAATTGTTCCATACACATGTGAAAAGTGGATAATGGATAAGGAAGTTTGGTGAATAATCTGTGCATTTGTATTATGGTGTTGATGAAGAATATTGAAAATAGAATAGACTTCCAGAAAAACCATCAGATCTGTCTTGGAAAAAGCACAGCCAGAATGCTCCTTAGAAGTGACAATGGTGAGACTTCAGACATGTTGTCAGGAGTGACCTGTCCCTAGAAAGAGCATCATGCTTGGTAACTGACACAAATGTACATAACAACTAACAACAATAATAAAACTATATAGCATTTACCATTTGACTCTGAAATTCTACTTCTAGGAAACTACCCTGAAAATATGACTTCAAAAGATTTGAAAAAACATATACACAAAATAAATATTACAAGAAATATTCATTAATAATGATATAACTAGTGCATACAAATTTGATGAAAATAGGAAATTTTAAAACTCTCAAAGTATTTTCCCATAAAGTTTCCCATTAATTAGTGGTAGTGGTGGTTGTGTGCCATCAAGTCAATTTTGAATCATAGTGACCCCGTATAGGTTTCTGAAGATATGAATCTTTGTAGGTACAGAAAACTTCCTCTTTCTCCCTCAGGAGAGCTGGTGGATTCCAACTCAACTCATAACCCTCTATGTTACCAGGTCTAATTAATTACAAAGGGAAGAATATAGTGAAGAAAACTAGAGAAACCACTTTGCTCAGGTGATAATGCTATTGTTGTTGTTAAGTGCTGTTGAATCATAGCACCTGTCTAGGGTTTCTAAAGAGTACCTAGTGAGTATGAACCACCAACCTTGTGGTTAGAACTGTAATGCTTATCCTACATTGTACTTCGTGGCTCCTAAGTGATCATAGATAGTGATATTAATGAAACAAAATGCCATCATGTGGCTTCTGATATGATGTACTTTGAAGAACACATCACTTCTCTTGTACTCTTGCCAACAAATGCTTACCTGAATCTAATGATGTGTAAAAATCATTATACAGATGGAGTGGGAGCAGTGGTGGTTAGGCAGTAGATTTCTCACCTTCCATGCAACAGATCTGAGTTCAGTTGCTGGCAAACATACCTCATGCACAATCATCACCTGTCTGTCATTGAAAATTTGTGTGTTACTACAGTGCTAAGCAGGTGCCAGGGGAGTTTCCATAGTTTAACAAACTTTGAAGAATGGCCTGGTTATCTACTTCTGAAAAATCAGCCAGTGAGAGTCTAATGAATCACAATGGTCTGTTGTGTGTGGACCACTATGAGTGGAGGACTGACTAAAGGCAGCTAATGAAAGGAACAGCATGGAGATAGAGATAAGACAAGGGAAGAACTTTTTTTTCCTGAAGCAACTTTGAAATGTCCCATATTACTGAAGAGTTTAAATGCAGGGTGAGAGGAGAAAACAAGATGAGATGAAGCTGAATCAGATCCTGGGGAGACTATTGATTTTATCATTAGGCAATGAAGAATCATCAAAAAAGTTTAAATGTTTGGATTTTTTTTCTTTGGTCTATAGTGAGGAAGATATATTTTGGGGAGCTAGACTGTTTCCACAGAAGCACCATATTGACTCATGTAATAATTCAATTGAGAAGCAGTGTTCTAAGGAAAGGATGCAGAAGCTAGAAAAGATTTAGTGACTCATAGATGTTGGGGAAGATACAAAGAGTCTTTAATGAGTCCCAAGTTTTTCCTTTGAACCTGAGTGGATGTTGGTTTTGTTATGTCAGAATTGAATATCATGAGGCCCAGTGTGGCCAGTTAACCTGAGTAAGGCCTGATAGGGCAGAGGCAAAGTCTTGTATTCTAACACTATTGATATATAAGTCAGTGTTATTTTCCCCTAACAAATGTGAGCTTTTAAATTTATGTATGGTAACAATAAATAAGTTGGTGGCAAAGTTACTTTAATTATAGTTACCACATGCAAGAAACACATTTACTTCAGACAACTTATTGTAAAGAACATCAATAGCATGACTGTGTTATATTCAGAGGTCTCAGAAAGGGAGCAGCCTTGTAAGTTAATGTTCCAAAATAATAAAGGACAGAGAGTTTACTTGTATAGCATTATTTATTTATAACTGCAGCATTAAATTATAATTCATTTTTAAATTCAACAGAGTGCTTTACAATTCAAAAAAATATATTAAATTTGCTTGTAAAGTAATTTTGGCATTCTTTCTCATTTTTATGACCTAAAAAAAAAGACTGTTCATTAACAAGTGGCATCATAGAAGTAACTCCAATATATGTATATGTTAATCATTTATTTGGTAGAAGTTAGATCTATGATATTTATATATATTATCCCAGATAATCAGCTATTTTAAGGTCAAAAAAAAAAAAAAAAAAGGTCACTTTAAATTGCAAAGAATTGATCTATGGAAGTCCAGAGCCTGCCACAAGAATTATATAATTTATGATTTAACTTATGGTTATGTGACTGTCTTTGTGATTGCTTTATGTATTAAAATGAAATCAGATATGAAATTTGGTTTCTCTAATCAGAAATATAATCACCAAACCACAATACCACATTTTTCAGTAGAGAAAATTTAATGAATGATTAGAGGGAAAGGATTACATTACTACACTTGAATCCAACAGAAACTTTACACATAGTCATCTTTAAAATGGAGTCCTGGTGTGCACTGTAGGATAAGCACTGGACTTTTATCTTTTAGGTTGGCGGTTTAAACCCACCAGTTGCTCCTTGTTCACTAAGAGTCCAAACCAGTCAACAACACTTAATAACAACAGCATCTTTACTCCAAATGTCCTATCACTGAAAGAAGACCACTGGCTGCTTTTGCCTCATATCATTTCCTTGCTTAAATTCCTGGGTGGAACAGTTAAGTGCTCAGCAACTAATCAAGAGCTTGGAGATTTAAGCCCACCTAGAAGGTCCTGGGGAGCCCTGGTAGTATAGTGGGTTATACGTTGGACTTTTCACTTCACAGTCAGAGGTTTGAATTCACTAGCTGCTCAATGGGAGAAAAACAAGGCTTTCTATTCCTGTGAAGCTTTACAGCCTCAGAAATCCTATACTAGGAGGCTATGAGTCAGAACCAATTCAATGACAAGCTACAACAACTAAGTCCTGGTATGGAATAGTAAAATAAACACTAGAATGCTAATCCCAAGGTTGGTCGTTCAAAGCCAACAGCCTCTCCTTGGGTACCCTATACATAGTCTCTATGAGTTGGAACTGACTCTGACTTGAAGTCACTTAACAACAATGACATGAGTCAGAATTGACTAGCTGTGAGTGTGCCTTTGAGAGGTACCTAATAAGACAGGCCCGGTGATCTGCTACTAACCGATTGCAGTTGTGAAAACCCTATATAACAATTCTACTCTGCACATGTGGGATCCAAGAGGTGAGCACATAAATGGCATTCCAAAGCAAGGTGATCTAATGGAATGTGGAAATCATTGAACAATATCATTAATTTCATATAGAAGTAAAGTTTTGTTGAGGATAATTCAAAAGTGGTTGCAAAAGTACATTAATGGTAACTGTTAGAAAGTCAAGCTGGATTCAGAAAAGGATGTGAAACTAGAGATATTATTTCTGACATTAGATGGATCTTGACTGAAAGTAGAGAATACCAGAAAGATCTTTACTTGTGCTTTATTGACTGTGCAAAGGCATTTGACTGTGTGGATCATGACAAACTATGGAAAATAACTGTGCTCATGAGGAACCTATACATAAACTAAAAGACAGTCATTAGAAGAGAAAAAGGGGATCCTTGAAAGCAGGAGAGGTGTGCACCAGGGTTGTATCCTTTCACCACATTTATTCAATCTATATGTTGAGCAAATAATCTGAGAAGCTGGATTATATGAAGAAAAAAGTGGCATCAGTATTGGAAGAGACCAACAAACTGCGATATGCAGAAGATACAATCTTGATTGTCTTAAGTGAAGAGGGCTTGAAATACATACTGCTGAAGAATGAAGACTGCATCCATCAGTATGGATTATACCTCAATGAAAAGAAAACAATAATTCTCACAATTGGGCTAATAAATAACACTATGATTAATGGAGAAAAGATTGAAATTGTCAAAGACTTCATTTTGCTTGGATCTGTAATCAACACTCATGGAAATAGCAACCTAGAAATCAAATGATTTAATTAGCCATATCTGCTGCACAAGATTTTTCTGAAGTGTTCAAGAACAAAATTATCAATGTGAGAACTAAAGTGTGCCTCACCCAAGCCATGGACTACCAGGAGAACAAACAAATCTGTGTTGGAAGATGTACAGCCAGAATGCTCCTTGGCCTAGATACTGAGACTTCTTCTTTCATGTTTCTGTCAAGTTATCAGGAGGAGCCAGTCTCTGCAGAAGTATGTCATGCTTGGTAAAATGGAAGGTAAGTGAGAAAGAGGAAGACGCCTCAATGAGATGGATTGACACAGTGGCAGCAACAATGGGATCAAATGTAACAATGATTGTGAGGATGGCACAGGACTGGGCAGTGTATTGTGTTCTTTTGTGCAGTGTTTACTAAGAGTCTGAACTAACTGGAAAGCAGCCAACAAGAACAGATGGCATCTAACAGCATCTGCCTTACCTAGCCCATTTTTGCATTTCTTCAGCCTTCCCACCATCTCTGAAGCAAAACAATGGTTCTCTTTTGTCTCCTTTAAGGCAGTTAATGATGGCCTTTGTTTCCTAAGAACTCATACCTTCAGTTTCATAAATGCTTCCTGAAGTGTCTTATCAAATAATTCTCCCTAACAAAGACAGTTACTTCCCTAGCCAGTGCTAGATGTTAAAACATTTTAAATGTTTACCTCCTTAAAGAAAGCATTGTTTTGTCCTGAAAAGAAGACTACTCAGTTATGTCAACAAACTATTGTTCTTACAAGAGTTCTATTTAAGCACTATGATGTTATTGTTGTTATGTGCCATGGAGTCCTTTCCAACTCATGGAGACCCTTTACAGGTTTTTTGAGGCTGTCAATCTTTACGGGAGTACAAAGCTTCATCTTTCTCCGGTGAAACAGCTGGTAGTTTCTAACTGCTGACCTTGAGGTTAGCAGCCCAATTCGTAACCACTACACTACCAGATCTCCTCTATTTAAGCACTATGTTGTTGTTGTTGTTGTTATGTGCCTTGAAGTCGGTTCTGACTCATAGTGACCCTGTACAGGTTTTCCAAGGCTGTAAATCTTTACAGGGACAGAAAGCCTCATCCTTCTCCCACGGAACAGCTGGTCGTTTCGAACTGCTGACCTTGCGGTTCGCAGCCTGATTCATAACCACTATGCTACCAGAGCTCCTTTAAGCACTATAGAGGTGATCAAACTTCTGGGGTGGCACTATAAGATAAACACTGGATTTGGAACCACAAGGTCAGCAATTCAAATACACCAGCTGCTTTTTGGAAACCCTATGTTGTTATTGTCAAGTGCTATCTAGTCTGTTTTGACTCATAGCATCCCTGTATAGGTTTTCCAAGGAGCAACTGGTGAGTTTGAACCACTGACTTTGCAGTTCAAACCGATCTTGCATTCCAGTGCTTATCCTACAGTGCCACACCAGGACTCCTGGAAACCCTATAACAGCATTCTCATCAACAGAGAAAAAATTGAAGTTGTCAAGGACTTCATTCTTCTTGGATCAACTATCAATATTCATGGAAGCAGCACTCAAGAAATCAAACGACGTATTGCATTAGGCAAATCTGCTACACAAGACCTTTTTAAAGTGTTGAAGAGCAAAGATGTCAGCGTGAGGACTAAGGTGCACCTGACCCAAGCTATGGCATTTTCAATAACCTCTTATACATGCAAAATCTGGACAGTGAATAAGGAAGACCATAGAAGAATTGATGCTTTTAGTTATGGTTTTGAAAGAGAATATTGAAAGTGCCATGGGCTGCCAAAAGAACAAAGAGATCTGTGTTGGAAGAAGTGCAACCAGAGTGCTCCTTGGAGGCCAGGATGACCAAACTTCGTCTCTCATCCTTTGGACTTATTGTCAGAAAAGATCAGTTGCTGGAGAAAGATGTCATGTTTAGTAAGGGGGAGGGTCAGAGAAAAAGAGGAAGACCCCCAATGAGATGAATTGGCAAAGTGGCAGCATCAGTGGGCTCAAGCATGGCAACAGTTGTGAGGTTGGCCCAGGATTGGGTAGTGTTTAATTCTGTTGTGCATAGGGTTGCTATGAGTTGGTACCAACTCGATTGCACTTAATAACAACAACAACATGAGTTGGAATTGATTCAACGGCACTTAACAACATTGGTTTGGGATTGTAAAGTCTTGTAATTGACCACAGTAATAGAGGGCACAGTAATAGAAGGCAGTCCCACTTTTAGCAAGGAGTAGAGAGATGGATTTGGTAAATAGCATTTAAGTGCTTTGTAATTAAGTCTGTTCCAACTCTGTATTAAGTTTCCAAGGAGTGGCTGGTGAGTTTGAAGTGCCAACCTTGTGGTTCAAACCAACCTTGTGGTCCAGTGCTTTATCCCACAGCACCATACCAGGACTCCTTTAAGTGTTTAGGAGTAGGCAAGAAGCAGAGAGCTCTATATGCAGACAGAACATGACCCTCTGAATTAAATTACCTTAGTCTTGACATATTGTCAAAAAAAAAAAAAAAAAAAAGATGCTATATGTGGAGATGATTAAGGTAATTTAGTAGAGAGATCTAACATGAGAAATTTGGGGTTCAGGCAGTATATGATTTAGAGTTGAAAGGGAAAGAGACAGGAGCTTCCATTTACACTGCTGTCCTGTGCTAATAAATAAGCAAGTCTCATGCCTGGAAGACCTAGATACCAGTTCAATTATGGAAACTACATCAGCAGAGGGAAATAAAATTCACCTAACTAGAGCCCCTGTCAGCAGAGAAAATCCTATGAGCAAAGGCCTGACTCAAATAAATTTAGATAATTTGTATGTAATATAGGAGCTCTGGAGTCCTGGTGTGGTGCTGTGGATTAATGCACCAGACTGCAAAGCCATTTGAACTGCAAGGTCGGTGGTTCAAACTCACCAGCTGCTCCTCAGAAACCCTATACCGTGTTGCTATGGGTCAGGACTGATTCGACAGCACTTAACAACAACAACAACATAGGAGCTCTGGTAGCCTGGTGGTTATGAATCAGGCTGATAACTTTCAAGGTCAGCATTTCAAAATTACCAGCTGTTCTGCTGGAGAAAAGATAAGGCTTTCTGCTCCCGTAAAGACTGGCACCCTTGGAAACCCAATGCAAGGTTGCTGTGAGTTGGAACCGACTACACATCACGTAACCACTGCCAGCATATGTAATATTTTATGCATTTCTTCATAATATGAGAATAGTGTGATAATAATATGATTCAATATTCTTCCTTTATGATTATATCTAGTCTTCTTAGAAGTTCTATAATGTAGATTTGGCTGTCACTTACACAACTACAAAACTGAAATTTAGAGGGGTTGGTATTGGCAGAACGGGGTACACACAGGTCTTTTAACTACAGAGCTTTCTCTAAAATTTTCATATAAGAGTGATGCTACTTAGACTTGAGGAGAATGTTTTATAACAGAATGATTTGCAGACCCATTTTCTCATATACTTTTCCTTTCCTATGCATTGCTTGCTTGTTTGTCTTAGCTTTAGAAGCCTGAAAAACAAAATTAATCTAAGATATGCAAAACTATTTTTAAAGAAAAAAGATTAGAAAAAATTGTAGAAAAAAAAAAAAAAAAAAGAAAAGCACCACTCCTGTTAGCTGAGGACTAAAAGCACTGTCTCCGTAAAAAAGAGGCCTTTTATCTTCTGACTAAGAATTGTTATGTTAGGCAGAATTTTCTTAGGAAATTGCAAAGGTTTGTGGCATTGTTGAATAAGCACTGGACCCCAGACCACAAGTTCGGTTTGAACCACAAAATCCACTAAACTACCAGGTCTCCTTTTCCCTGCTGTGTGAGATTCATATTTGTGACCCTTCCAAAGACAGCAGACCAAAGAGAATGTGAAAGTTATTGAACAATATCATCAATGTCACATGCAAGTAAACTTTTGCCAAAGAAATGCAAAAACTATTGCTGCAGTACAACAGGTAGCTACCAGAAATCGAATCCAGATTCAGAAGAGAACGTGGAGTGAGGGATGTCACTGCAGGTCAATCTTTGAAATCAGAGAAAGCCAGAAAGATGTTTCGTTGTTGTTGTTATATGCCGTGGAGTCGGTTCCGACTCATAGCGACCCTGTACAGGGTTTCCGAGGCTGTAAATCTTTATGGGAGCAGAAAGCCTCATCTTTCTCCCGCGGAACAGCTGGTAGTTTCCAACTGCTGACCGTGAGGTTCGCAGCCCGATTCATAACCACTATACTACCAGAGCTCCTTAGAAAGATGTTTGCTTGTGTTTTAATCACTGTTCAAAGATATTCATCTGTATGGATCACATCAAACTATGGACAACACTCCTAAGAATAGATGTTCCTGAAAACTTAATTGTGATTATTAGGAACCTGTACATATACCAGAGACTGTCTTTATAACAAAACAAAGAGGTATTGAATGGTTTTAAATCATGAAAGGAGTGTGGCAGGGTATATTCTTTCACCATACTTATTCAATCTGTGTCTGTGCAAATAATCAGAGAAACTGGATCGTATGCAGAAGAATGTGCTATCAAGATTACATTAATAACAACGTATAATGTACAAATTATGCAATCTTGCTTGTTGAAGGCAGAGGAGTTAGAATACTTACTAATGAAGATCTAAGATTTCAGTCTTCAGTATGAATTGCACTTTGATGTAAAAAAAAGAAAAATACTCACAACTGGATCAATGAATAACAGTTATGATAAATGGAGGAAAGACTTCATTGTCCTTGGATCCACAATCAAAGTTCATGAAAGTAACAGTCAAGCACTTGAAGACTTATTGCATTAGGCAAATTTGTAAAATACCTCTTTAAAGTGTTTAAAGATAAACTCCAAAGATGTCACTTGGAGGACAAAGGTGTTTATCTTTCCCAAATCATAGTACTTTCAATCACCTCATATGCATGTGAAAGTTGGACAATGAGTTAAGATGATCATGGTGTTGGAGAAGAATATTGAAAGTTCCATGGACTGTCAGAAGAACACAAAAATCTGTGTTGGAAGTAGAGTCAGAATATTTCTCAGAAGTGAAGATCATGAGATGTTGTCCAGAAGGTCGAGTTGTTGAAGACATCATGTTTGGTAAAGTGGAAGGTCAGCAAAAAAGAGGAAGACCCTCAACAAAATGGACTGGTACATTGCAAGCAACAATGGGCTAAAACATATCAATTTTAAAGATGTTATAAGACCCTGCATTGTTTCATTCTTTTGTTCATAGAGTCACTGTGTTGAAACTGACTGAGGACAACTAACAACAACAACAACATTTTAGAGAACAGTAAGATTAAGAAGCTTATCTGATAATTCATGCAATAGCCTGTCTCACTATGAAGTTTTCATTAATTCCATCTCTTATTAAATACAGTATTTTTGAGATACATAGATTGCTACATTCTGAACAGTCATAGATAATAAATAAGATGAACTTTCCTTCTTTCATTCTTATTAAGAATCTCCTAGTCAATTGAATATGATAAATTTACAGGGAAGTAGTGTGAGTATGATTGAAGCTTAAAATAAAAAGCTGCATTGCATTCTATGAAATTAGAAAATGACAGAGAAAGAAATCCCTTGACTTGCTGTTCTTCCAGCCAAGCAACCTTCCATCAGAGGTTCCAATGAGAAGCCAAAAAACAAGGAAGTCTGGTAAATATTCCTTGCAGGGTAATCCCCACTCAAGGAATGAATCTGATAGCAAATTGTTCAGGACTAGGAGAGCATCTGCGGTTGTCGTTAGGTGCCTTCAGGTTGGTTCTGACTCAATGTGACCTCATGCACAATGGAATGAAACACCGCCTGGTCCAGCACCATCCTCACCGTTGTTACATTTGAGCCCATTGTTGCTGCAAAATTCTATCATGGAATCTCTAGCATCATTTCTATCACCAAGGATACTGATACTTTCTGTTTATTTCCAACCTTTACATCCCAATTGCCAACAATTATCAATACAGCTTGATTGCATGTTTGATCAATTTCAAACTGAAGCATTTGGCAGTGTTCTTTAGTTTCATCATTACTGGCTTTGTGTTTGCTGGGTAAATTTGAATACCAGTGGTTTTAACTGGTCTTCCTTGTAGGTGTATGGATATTATCCTATAACAAACAGTATTACATTTCAAGATTGATCTTGAGATGTTCATTTTGACAATGAATATGTTGCCATTTCTCTACAATTTTATGTTCCTGGCATAGTAAACCACATGATTGTCTGATTTTAAACGGCCAGTACTAATCCATTTGAATTCACTAATGCCTAAGATATTGATCTTCATATGCTCCATTTCATTTTTTGACAACTTACACATTTCCTAGATTCATACTTCATTCAGTCCCTGTTCCAATTATTCATGAAAGTTTGCCACTGTTTCTTCTCATTGTGAGTTGTGGTTCATCAGCAAATGTAGGTCCTGAAAGGTTTGCTCCATTTACATCATTATGGTCAACTCTACTTTGATGCAACAGCTCTTCTCAACTTTGAGTTTGAGTTCTTTCCAACATGAGGAACTCACCGTCTGGTACTACATCTGCAAAGTTCTGCAGCTATTCATTATATTTTTGCCGTCTGGCACTGTATCTGACAATGTTTCATTGCTATTCATTCATAGAGTTTTAGCGACTAACTTTCCAGAAGTGTTCTGCCTCACCTTCTTCCTAGTTTGTCTTAGTCTGTAAGCACCACTGAAATTTGTTAACCATGAGTGATGCTGCTTGTATTTAAAATGCTTGTGGCATAGCTTTCACTATCACAATAACACACAAGTCACCACAGTATGACAGACTGGATGACAAATGGTGGAGCATAGAATCTACATGGGTTTAAAACAAAGGTGTCTGAGGAGCTGAGTAAAAATCTGATTTTTTATTTGAATTATCTGAGTAATTGTGACTTATAGAAACTTATTGTCAGAAGACCTTGTTGTTGTTATGTGCTGTGGAGTCGGTTCTGACTCATAGCAACCCTGTACAGGGTTTCCGAGGCTGTAAATCTTTACGGGAGCAGAAAACCTCATATTTCTCCCATGGAACAGCTGGTAGTTTTGAACTGCTGACAGTGAGATTAGCAGCCTGATTCACAGCTCCTTCAGAAGACCTTAGTACAGAAAAAAAAAAAAAAAAAAAAAGGCCTTAGTACAATGTAAATACAATTTAATATATAGAAACCCTGGTAATATTAAGTGCTTCATTTTATTTGCAACCCTAAGTTGTTAAATTATTACAAAATAACCACTTCCCTTCTCTCTAAGGTGTCTTCCCTTGGATGCATTGTAGAATGATGAAATTTCTATTTCTGTATATGAATACCAATGATTGAGAAAAATAGAAACCACACATAATTCTGCAAGGTTCAATGCTATTGTCATAGCTCTTTAAAATAAGAAATTTATAGAGGACTTCTATTGCTAGTCTTTATTTTTAATTACTATTCATCATCTTTGATTGAAGCAATGAAAGGTAACCACTGACTTACTGAAGAGAGATCTAACAAGTCATGTAAACTACAGTGTTGACAGCCTTTGTTTTGAGTCCTAAATGGATTGTGTTTAACTAAACCACTGTGTAATTATGAATCCTTTGTGATTTCACATTCTCATCCTATAGCCATTTTTTTTTTTTTACTTCTTTTTAACATGGATAGTTGTGTTTAGTAGCTTATCTGAAAACATCAATATGGTTTGAAAAGGATGAAATCAAATTGTAACATTTTATGTTCCCATAATGTGTGCATAGCCAAGAGGAAAAATGGTAAATAGGTACACCATCTCACTGTATTTTCATTTTACATGTATTGGAAACATAATTCTATATTGTGTTCTCTCCAAAGTAACACAGCTAGATTTATGTCTTATATATTTATAAATAATAGACAAAAGGCTGAACCAACATTAGTGTATATTCACATGATAAGGAGACTACAAATAAAGTGAGAAAGACATTCTGATTTCCCATGCTTAAAGTCCTAAGGCATATTGCCTTATTAATTTCATTTGATATGAATGTAAAAAGGAATATTAACCTCATGCATAAATTTAAAAATGTTTGAAAACAAGCAAAAAAGTTACACACACACACACACACACACACATATATATATATATAAACTATCTTCATATTAAATAATCCTAGGCAACAGTTCTCTGTTTTGATTGTACATTTGAATCCTTATGAAAAAATTTTCAAAACCCCAGTGCCTGTGACCACACCCCAGACAGTTAAATCAGAATCTCTATTGCAGAAATCCAAACATCAGTATTTTTTCAAGTCCATAGGGTGATTACAATGTGTAACCAAAAGTAAGAGTACACATACTATATTACAGAATTAAATGGAAATGCCTTTTCATTTTCTTGCTAGTATTATAGATTCAGCATGTTACACTATAGTTTAATATGAACCATCTCCATGATAAACCTTGTGATTTCGCTAACATACCAGATTTCAAGAAAGTGATTGCATTCATAGACATCAAAAATTTCTTTCAAATAAGTGAAAATCATTAGCACAGTCTACCATCGTTGTTGTTGTTAAGTGTAGTCGTGTCTTCCAACTCATAGCTACCCTATATAGAGGTACGGAACACTGGCTGGTGAGTTTGAACTGCCGATCTGGAGGTTCAAAATGACTTTGCCTTTGAGCGCATTATCCTGCAGAAGCACATCAAGACCATACTTACTCTCAATTTTACATACATACTCAGTATTTATCCATAATAAAATGAATTTTTGCCAATTCCATTAGAAAGGAAGAAAACAAAACAAACAAACAAACAAAAAAACCAAATGTTCTCATTGGATAGACTCCAACTCCTGGCAGGCCTATGTGTCATAGAGTAGAACTGAATTCCATAGGATTTTCTTGATTGTATTCTGTATAGAAACAGATAACTCAAAAATGGCACAACCATACTTTGACAGAGACCTTCTAGAGGTTCAACCCGGAAGAGGGCATGGAACAATTGATATCACTGTTGACATCAGATCGATCTTGGCTGAAAGCAGAGCATACCAGAAAGATGTTTATCTGTGTTTTATTAACTATGCAAAATCCTGCAATTGTGTAGATCATGACAAGCTGTGGACAGCATTGTGGAGAATGAGTATTCCAAAACACATAATTGTGTGCATGAGAAACCTATACATAGAGGCAGTTGTTCAAACAGAACAAGTGAACACCAAGTAGTTTAAAATTAGGAAAGTTGTACACAAGGGTTATATCTCTAACCATGATTATTCAATCTGTATATTGAGCAAATAATCCAAAAAACAGGATTATATGAAATAAAATGTGGCATAAGAATTGTAGGAATATTCATTAACAACCCGCAATATGGAGATAATACAATCTTCCTTTCTGAAAGCAAATAGGACTTAAAATACTCACTGATGAAGATCAAAGACCACAGCCCTAGGTATGGGTTGCATCTCAGTGTAAAAGAAAACAAAAAATCTTCATGACTGGATCAATAATAACATCCATATAAATGGAGAAAAGATTGAAGTTGTCAAAGACTTTATTCTGCTTGCATCAACCGCCAATACTCATGGACGCCACAGTCAAGAAATCAAATCTGAAGCACAAGACCTCTTTACAGTGTTCAAGAGAAAAGATGTCAGTTTGAAGACTAAGGTGCACCTGACCCAAGCCATGGTATTTTCAGTAACCTCATATGCATGTGAATGATGGACAGTGAATAAGGAAGACCATAGAAGAATTGATGCATTAGAACTATAGTGTTGGAGAAGAATATTAAAAATGCCATGGACAGCAAGAAGAACACACCAATCTGTGTTGGAAGAAGTGCAGCCAGAATTCCCTTTGGAAGTCAGGATGGTCAAACTTCATCTTTCATACGTAAGACATAATATCAGGAGGGTCCAGTACCTAGAAAAAGAGACCATGTATGGTAAAGTAGAGCGATGGAAAGAAAGAAGACCCCCAACTAGATGGATTGGCACAGTAGTGGCAGAAATGGGCTCAAATGTAACAAAGATTGTGAAGTTATGATAGTACCTGGCAGTGTTTTGTTCTGTTGTGCACAAAGTCACTGTGAGTCAGTACCAACTCAATGCACCAAACAACAACTACAAGTTGGACTTAGTTTACTAATCAGAATTTTTTTTTCCCCTTGATGGTACATATCATCATGGCACATCTTACCATACTGAAATCAAAGGAAATACAGGAAGTATCATGAGCTTCGAGGAGCAACGAGAACTTCGAGCAGCAGCGAGAACTTCGAGCAGCAGCAAGACGTGTAGTGAGGAGCTCCAATAACAACAACACACAATACTGGGCCACAAGGCTGTTTAACAGAAAGCCTCATCTCTCTCACGCGGAGGACCTGGTGGATTTGAGCTGCTGACCGCAGAGTTCGCAGCCAGATTTTTAACCACTACACTACCAGGCCTTCCACTTTCAAGATGGTGGATCAGGTAGATGTGTAGTGAAGAGCTCGGTCAACAACAACATGGAATACCGGGCCAAGAGGACTCATGAGATGGTGTTGGAACTCTGTAACAAATATAAAGATATGTTTGGAGGTTTGGAGGGTTTATAGCTGGGGAATTTGCAGGAGAATCCAGAAATCCATTATTTTCTGGATCAAGACACTCAGCTGTTCCAGGAGCTGCCATCTTGGGAAAGCTTATCTTGATTGTACCAAGAGTGATAGGATTGGGAGAGAACATCTTGATTGTATCTTGATTATATCAGGATTGTATCAAGATTGACATCGAAATTTAAAGAGACAGTATAGATATAAAACCAAATGGCCACCACTCGTCTGTCTGCCATGCTGTGGTGGTTTGAGTTGCTGTGATTCTGATGGCTATGCCTCCGGTGTTTTAAATAACCAGCAGGGTCACCCATGGTGGACAGTTTCAGATGAGCTACAAAACAAAGACAGACTAGGAAGACAGAGTAACAAACTACATTCGAATTGCTAGTCACTGAAAATTCTATGAATAGCAGAGAAACACTGTCAGATACAGTACTGGAAGGTGGGAAGGCACTCAGAATGCGACTAGGGAAAAAAATGCCTCCTCAAAGTAGAGTTGACCATAATGACATGAATAGAGTTAAGCTCGGGGGAGAAAAGCGCACAGAACCTGCATTTGCTGATAGGCAACAACTTAAAATGAAGAGAAACAGCTGTAAACATCCATTGAAAATTGGAACATGGAATGTATGAAGTATGAATTTGGGAAAATTGGAAG
>NW_006408530.1:3952818-3967123 GCF_000296735.1 Chrysochloris asiatica | reverse complement strand
CCAGGTGGCATCATTGATGGACTCAAGTGTGGCAGCAGTAGTGAGGTTGGCCCAGGATCGGACATTGTTTTGTTCTGCTGTGCATAGAGTCGCTATGAGTCTGTTCCGACTCGATGACACCTGCCAACAACAGCACCAATCATGAACTCATCAGATACTGAAAATCATAATCCCTTTTCATGTAAGTTCTGTGCATGTAGGAAACTGACATAGAAAAAATGCTTAATTTTTGTATCCTAAAATATCCTTTAAACTATTAGTATACAACATTTTCTTGGCTTAATAAATAGGCATATTTACATAGGAAGAAGAGTAAGAATCAATATAAATATTAGCCACATTCAGTTTTTATGCTACATTAAATAATGACAAAAAGGAAATTCTCTGGAAATATATATACTAGCTGCATTACTGGCAAATTAGTTCATTAGAATTCTGACACATACAATAAATACATGTGCATGAGGATTTTCCTTTAACCATAAAAATAAGACTGGAGTTAATTATCTGTATTTAGATTGATATTTTAAATAATTTATCTAAATTCATATCTCATTTAAAAATAATATAACATACAGATATTTTATTTAGACTAAATCTTTTTTTTCCATAAATGAGGTTGAAATAGCCTCAGTAATCCTTGTGTTAAACTAGTAGTTGTTGACGGTTAGCTGCTTTCAAACTGTTTATCCAGCTTTGTTTCTTCACTGTCTCTATCTTCCTTACCCAGGTGACGATGACAATGATGATTTCTAACATGCTGAACAACCTGAAAGTGATTTTTTTTTTCTTCTTCAAGTTTTTATTGTGAATTGAGTGATAGTTTACATGGGAGAACATCAGTTTTATACTCACCGTTTCATTGCAATGATTACAATCTCCTCCATGCATCATCATTCCACAGTGTTTGCTTCTATTCCTTCTAGGTTTTTTTTTGTTTTTGTTTTTGTTTTTTTTTGGTATCAGGGAGATGTACACAAAAATATAAAGGCATATATAATAATTTAAACAGCCAAAGGGAACATTTTGTAAGCCTGCCTCCTGGCCACCAACACACAGCCTTTCTCTTTCCATGAGTCTAGAGTCTTCATCTGCCCTATCTTTCCATGTCCTCATCTCTGTCTCCAGCACTGGTGTTACTGCTTCTCTGCATAGGGTCCCACGGATGTTCTTCTTGCTTCATGGCCCTATGGTCCTCTGTTACTGGAATGTAAGATTAGCTCCTCCCCCCTCTTATGTGACAAAACACCTACCTTTACAGTTGTGAAAGTCACAATTAGTCATGAAGGTGATGTGCTTCTATGTTGGGACAGATTAAGGGAGAGTTGAGGAAAGTGGTAGAGAGAAACTTTCTGACATAGAAAGGTGACTTTCCACTTTCAGTTAATGATGAATGTTCTGGAGTTGTAAGCACAATGATAAAGCACATTGAAAATGTTTGATTCTTGCTGGAAGAAGAAATGACTGAATTAAAATTTTCTTTTTTCTTGTATTTTAGTTTTATAATAGGCACAGTACAAGCATATTTTAGGTGCTTCCTAAATTTTTGTTGAATAAATTGTAGGTTGTTGTTGTTAAGTGCTGTCAAGTTGGTTCCAACACATAGTGACCCTGTATAGAGTTTCAGAGGAGCGACTGGTGAATTTGAACTACCAGCCTTGTGTTTCAAACTGACTTTGCTGCCCAGCACATTAAGCCACAGTCCCACAACAGGACTCGGTTTTTGTGTTGCTGTTGTTAAGTGCCATTGAGTTGTTTCTGACCCATAGCAACCCTGTATAGGGTTTCCGAGGAGTGGCTGGTGAGCTTGAACTGCTGACTTGATAGGCTGACCAAAATAGTATAATTGAGTTTTGTATACATTCTTATCTGAATATATTACAGAACACTTCATTGAACAGGTAATATTTAGATTGTTTTAAATTATTTTTGAGATCACAAAAAAGCACACAATCAGTATTTGTTTTATGCCTTCATAGTTTACATTTTACTGTATTTTTTTTCACTCGTTGTTGTTGTTGTTAAGTGCTGTCAAGTCGGTTCTGACCTATAGCGACCCTGTATAGGGTTTCCGAGGAGCAACTGGTGAGCTTGAACCACTGATTTTGCAGTTCAAATGGCTTTGCAGTCAGGCTCATTAACCCACAGCACCACATCACTCATTAGTAAAGGAAAACTCATTTTCATGATGCTGTATTGTGTCATGTTTTAGGTGGTTCATAAGTGACTGTTGTTGTTAGGTGCCATTGAGTCAGTACCAACTATTACCAACCCTATGCACAACAGAATGAAACACTGCCCAGTCTTGGACTAACCTCACAATTGTTGCCATGCTTGAGCCCGTTGATGCTGCCACTTTGCCAATCCATCTTGTTGGGGGTCTACCTCTTTTTATCTGACCTTACTAAATGTGATATCCCTCTCTAGTGACAGGTACCTCCTGACAGTATGTCCGAAGTATGAAAGACAAAGTCCGGCCATCCTGGCCCTCAAGCACTCTGGCTGTACTTTTTCCTACACAGATCTGTTTGTTCTTTTGGCAGACCAGGGTACTTGCAATATTCTCCTTCAATACCATAACTCAAATGTATCGATTCTTTTAGGATCTTCCTTATTCACTGTCTAACTTTCACTTGCATATGAGGTTATTGGAAATATCATGGCTTAGGTCAGGCCTACCTTAGTCCTCAGGCTGACATCTTTGCTCTTCAACATTTTAAAAAAGGTCTTGTGCAAGAGATGTGCCTAATGCAAATCGTTGTTTGATTTCCTGGCTGCTGCTTCAACTAGTGTTGATGGTTGACCCAGGAAAAATGAAGTATTTGACAATCTTTTTTCCATTGATAAGAATGTTGTTTACTGTTCCAGTGATGAGCATTTTTTATTTCTTTGCACTGATATGCAATCCATACTGAAGACTATGGTCTTTGATCTTCATCAGTAAGTATTTTAAGTCCTCTTCACTTTTAGCAAGCAAAGTTATATCATCTGCATATTGCAGGTTGTTAATGAGTCTTCCTCCAATCCTGATGCCATGTTTTCATATAATACAGCTTCTCAGATCATTTGCTCAGCACACAGGTTGAATAAGGATGGTAAAAGAATACAACCTTGTCGCACACCTTTCCTAATTTTAAACCATTCAGTGTTTTCATGTTCTGTTCAAACAACTACCTCTTGGTCTATGGTACAGGTTCCTCATGAGCATAATTAAGTGTTCCTGAATACTCATACTTCACAATGTTGTCCGTAGCTTGTCATGATCCACATAATCGAAGGCCTTTGTATAGTCAGTAAAGCACAGTTAAAAATCTTTCTGATATTCTCTGCTTTCAGCCAAGATCCACCGGACATCAGCAATGATATCCCTCATTCCACGGCCTCTTCTGAATCCGGCTTGAATCCCTGGAAGTTCTCTGTCAATGTATGCTTGTAGCCATTTCTGTATTACCTTTAATAACACTTTACTCATATGGAATATCAAAGATATTGTCCACTGATTTCCACATCCCGTTAGGTCACCTTTCTTTGGAATGGGCAAAAATACAGATCCTTCCAATCAGTTGGCTAGATAGCTTGTATTATAGCCATGAGTGACTAGATAGTTTTATTTTATGGAATTGTTTTAATTCTGTGTCTGTTCAGTGAATTTTACATTAAAATGTAACTTAAGCTGCATAAACATCTATTTCTGCTCCAGGTATCTGGTGATATTTCAGGATTATTTAAAATTACATTACTGAAGTATTTATGTATTAACAAATTGAAGCATGTTAAGATTATTATGATCCTTTAGAGAAGTACACATTTTACTTAACCCAAATGTACATTTTTTGATTGCTTAATTAGTGTAATATTGGCTTCAATGGATTCATAAGCAAAGTTAATAGTTTTTCTCAAAGCATTAATTTCTAACAGTGAAGACAATTATGATGTTACCCCTTCCCAGTCAGTGTGTTCCAGAGATCATCAACATATGCATCACCTGGGAAATTTGAGAAATCCAGAATCACCCTAACCTACTGAATCAAATTTGAATTTTAGTAAATCCCCAGGTGATTGCCATGCCTAAGCTCTTTTTTCTAGTTTTGACCATAAAATGCTGTATTGGATTATATAAAGTCCGGTCAGAATTCATGTCAATACTGAAAGTGTGAATATGCCCTTATTTGGAAATAGCCTGTTGGCAGATGTGATCAAGTTAAAATGAAGTTATATTTGGTTGTTGCTGTTAAGTGTTGTGGAGTCAGTTATGACTCACAGAAATCCAAGGAGCGGATGAAAGGTGTGCACCACTGACATGTGGTTCATAGTCAAGTGCGTATTCTGCCATGGTATATAGAGCAGGATCCTCTGTACTTGATTATTGCTGTTGGTAAGTGCAGTGGACTCAGTTCTGACTCATAGTAATCCGTAGAGCGTTTTTGAGGAGCAACTGGTGAGTTTGAACCACTGGCCTTGTCGTTCGCATTTGTTAGTGGTCTAGTGCTTATCATACAGCACCCCACTGAGTCACTATGAGTCAGAATCTACTTGGTAGTAATAAGTAAATCATCAGATGCCCTGGTGTGTCACTGTGGGTTAATGCACTATGAATCAGAACAAACCAATGGTACAAAACAATTTGTAAAGAAGAGAGCTATTCCCATAGTGTTTTCAATTTTTATAGAAGAATATTACCACATATGGCTGGTGAGTATGAATTGCTGACCATTTTATTAGAAGCTCACCACTCAACCACTATGCCAGCAGGGTATCCTGTCCACTGGCTAGTGTCCTAATAAGAGGAGGGAAATTAGGCCACAGAAGTACGTATAGGAAAGCAGCTATGTAAAGATGCAGGCAGAAATCAGTGCTGGAACTGCAAGGCAAGGAATGCTGAGTACTGCCAGGAACCACCGGAAGCTGAAAGACAAGGAGAGATTTGTCTCTAGAGTCTTCAGAGAGAGCATGTCCCTGAAAACATCTTGATTTCAGACTTTCAACCTTCAGAAATAGGAGAGAATACATTTTTATTGTTTTAAACCACCCAGTTTGTGCTACTTTATTATAGAAATGCTAGAAAGCTAATACTCTATTATTTGGAAATCTGCAAAATTCATCTTGGCCTTTAAACCCTTCCTTCAAATTAAACAAGGTTTATAGCATTCTCTAAACAAATGGAAAGCATACATGTCTAGAATTTAGAATAGAAAGACGATCTTTAGTTTTACATGCTTCAAAACCCTGTGAACGTATGTCTCTTTATATTCTTAAAACTTTTAAGTTATACCATCTTTTTTTTAAAATTTTCTAAACAAAAATAGCATTATATCCACTAAATGAATTCATCTGTCCTGGTTGTAGCTGGTTATCTATTAACTGGATCAGAATGTTATTTTAGGTTTCTTTGACTTGTGGAAATCATGTCACTTTGTTCCCTGCAGGAATTAAATTTTTTAAAAAAAATAGTAATTATGTATTTTTAACTTACAAAAGACCAAGTGCTTACTTACTCTCAGCATTTTTGAAAAAGAAAATAAGCTTAGATTTTTATAAAATTCTTCCCATGCTAATGAGTTTTCAAGATTAAAGTCATGCTATCATTGAAAGGGAGTTTATTGATCTGCCCCGCCTGTCTCTTTTCCAGATGCAAGACAAAGGTCTACCCTGAGGAACTTCCAAATGCAAGTGTAGTCATTGTGTTTCATAATGAAGCTTGGAGCACCCTTCTTAGAACTGTTTCCAGTGTCATCAACCGGTCCCCACACTATCTACTCTCTGAGGTCATCTTGGTAGACGATGCCAGTGAAAGAGGTATAAGGATTTTTCTTATATAGCTCTGAATTAGGATGTTTGATGATAATCAAAATATAGCTGATGAATGATTTGTATTTGTGAGTTACCAACAACTTAAACAAATTTTAGTCAACATACTAGGTCAATTGTGGTGCTGTAGGATAAGCACTGGACTACAAAGTCGGTGTGAACTGCAAAGTTAGTAGTACAGACTCACCAACTGCTCCTTGAAAATCCTATACAGGTCACTATGAGTTGGAACTGAATTGATGCACTTTAAAACAAAAACAACAAATACTTCATTATTGTCAACTCTAGGAACAAGTAATTATTTGTTTCATTTTCTCTCATGACTCCACTTGGCTCTTCCTAATCTAAGAAATCAGCAAAAATACCTTTCAGAAAGGTTCCGTTTTTAATCCACCCAACTCATGTACCCACATTATTGAGCATTTCTATGACTGTGTAGATACTTGTCGTTTTTTTGCCTTTTCATTCAGGCAAAAGCAAATTACTTATAATCAAGGAGACTGCATTTGCCAAGGTGGCCCTGTTTGCAAATTAGAGACTGGCATCGTATTAACTTCAAATTTTAGCTTTATATTTGCCAGCCAATTAACAGATAGGGTATGTTGATTGCCTGATGAAACCTCTGTATCTATTTTATCTAACGCAAAAACAAAACAACAATTTGGTAGGAGGAAGTTGGCCACTATTTCCAGTTGGACAGTGACTCTGTTGTGTCTTAAAATGGTTTCAAAATTTTTGTGTACATTCTGATTGTATGTTACAGATTTCCTCAAGTTGACATTAGAGAATTATGTGAAAAATTTAGAAGTGCCAGTAAAAATCATTAGGATGGAAGAGCGCTCTGGGTTAATACGTGCCCGCCTTCGAGGAGCAGCTGCTTCAAAAGGGCAGGTCATAACTTTTCTTGATGCACACTGTGAATGTACTTCGGGATGGCTGGAGCCCTTGCTGGCAAGAATAAAGGAAGACAGGTATGAATTTATGTTGTATGTCTACCTGGGTTATGACTGAACCTTAGGACAGTTACTGCTGTCTACCAGAACTTCAATTTTAAGTTGCAGATCACAGAAAGATCATTCCCTAGCTTTTAAAATGGGTGCATTTATTTTTATTTAATAAATAAGATCTTGACTTAGTATTCATGCTGAATGTAGGCATTTGATTAAGAAGTGGTTAAACAAGTCAAACAAATTAAAAGTGTATTTTGGATATTCAGCAATTCCAGTCTGAAGTAGTACAGTACTTTATAAAACACGTTTTCAAACCACCACATTGTGTTCTCACAACTATCCTGTGAAGTAGGCAAAGTAGATGTTCTTATTTATAGTTAATGGTGGTGGCTGTGTGCTGTGGAGTTGGTTCCAACTCATAGCGACCCTGTACAGGGCTTCCGAGGCTGTAAGTCTTACGAGAGCAGAAAGCTTCATCTTTCTCCTGCAGAACAGCTGGTAGTTTCGAACTGCTGACCTTGAGGTTCACAGCCCAATTTGTAACCACTACCTTACCAGAGATAGGAAGGAAGAAGCAAATAAATGAAATATGTCATTTGTCACAATTATTGGTAATGTTAGCAAAAATAGTTTAATTTTTTTCCATTTTCAGATCAGGGTTATCTTGAGTAACTATATCAGCATCTTTAGTCTGAGTAGAGTTCAAAATTACCCTGAGGAATTTAAAAGCAAATGCATAGATACATATACCTCCCACTGAAATAAAATCATGCTTCAAAAATAATATAGAGAGCATAGTTATGAGAATAATAAGCAATTATATATAAATAATATTTTTACTTTGTACATAGAAATTCTGAATTCTGAAAAACTGAATAACCCTTCATAAAAATTAAGAGTCCTTACTTCTTTCTGATTATGATGCTATGAAGTGCCAGCTTTCTCTACAGATATTCATAAACATAGTGATAAATGAGTACAATTTTCCAAATACCTAATGAAGACAGCTATCATTGAATCATGTCTTTGATGTAGTAGCAAAATTTACATAACACCTTCCTTGCATAGTCATTTCACCTACAGGAGAAAGGTCTTTCTAGAATTGAAGTGTTTAATTAAGCATCCAAGACAGGTGCTGCTTATTCTGGGCTAGTGCAGGCACATCACATAAATGGCAGGCTTTGCTACTTGCCAGGAAGATGGATGGAGGCTGTCATTAAAATGAACCATAGCAGTTGACGAAAGCAGTAGGAACCTTTTAGTCAACTGAGTGTAGTACACAGCTAATAACATTTTCCACTCTGTATAGGACCCACAGGAGAGTAAGACTGGCAAAGTAAAATGAGCTTGAACCATCTTAAATGTATTTTCTGACAACATTTCATATATTATACTGCTTTTAAAAGCACAGATTTCATATTCAAGTTGTGAGTTTTAATATAACATTATTCAAATACAGTCATGCATAGGACATTTATTTTGTAATCAACAACAGATTTAGATTACATTTACATATATTAATGAACTCTAACTTTTTGTCCTGATTGTTAATTCTAGTGTTTCCATAGCCAGCAAGTTACCATCAAGTAGATTCTGACTCATGGCGCGATCCCATGTGCGGCAGGGTGGGTTTTCTTTCTTTTAAGAAAAAACAAACAAAAGCAAACTGGAAAGGCATTTTAATGACAGAATTTCAGGTATAATAGTTGGGGAGGGTATTTTCGAATAAGCTTCAAGTAACTTCTTCTAAGACATGCTTTACCATGTAGGTAACCTACCAAGTAGATTACCAAATAGCATGCTTCTAAGACAGATAACTTCTAATAAGACATGCTTTACCATTAGTTTGGAACAGGGTGGTCTTGGCTAGACTTTTCTGCCTTTTTTTTTTTTTTTTAATATAAAGCTTACAAAACAAATCTGTTTCCCCACCCACAATTTATACACAGATTGTTTCATGACATTGGTTGCTATCTCTATGATGGTGATAGGTCAGCATACTCCCCATTTTCACTTTGAGTTCCCCATTTCCATTTGTCCAGTGTTTTCTGCCCATTTCTGTCTTCTTAATTTTACCTTTGACAAACTCTGTCCTTTTGGTCTCACATAGTTGATTTGTTTCTGAGCATGTTCACTATATAGGCCTGTGCACTGAACTGCAAAGTCGGTTTAAACCACAAGGTTGACAATTCAAACTCACCAGCTGCTCCTCAGAAACCCTATACAGAGTTACTGTGGGTCGGAACCAATTCAGCGGCACTTAACAACAACAGCAACAACAATGTGTGCCTGAAAGGTGATTTTCTGGTGTGGCTTTTCCTTCTAAATTAAAAGAGTATCTAAGGGCCATAGTCTGAAGGGTTTCACAAATTCATGTCAGACTAACAAGTTTAATGTTTCTTTTTTTAAAAAAATGAATTTGAATTTTGTTCTACCTTTTTCTCTCCCTCTATCTATGCCTTCTATTGTGATTCTCATCAGAGCAGCAGGTAGTGGTAGCCAGACACCATCTAATTCTTCTGTTCTAGGACAAGTAGAGGATGTGGTTCATGTGGTGTATTAATTAGTCTTGTGGACTAATTGCTTCCTTGAGTCTTTGGTTTTCTTCACTCTCTTTGCTCCAGAAAAAAAAAGAAACACTAGTTGTAAGGTACGGAGCTCTGGCAACATAATGGTGACAAGTTGGACTGCTAATCTCATGATCAACAGTTCAAAACTACCAGTGGTTCCATGGGAGACAGATGAGGCTTTCTGCTACTGTAAAGATTTGCAGCCTCAGAAACCCTATACAGGGTTTTATGAGTCAGAACCGACTTCACTGCACATAACCACCACCACCAGCTGTAAGTTAGATGGCCACTTGCGAGCTTTTAAGATCCTAGTCATTGTTCACTAAAGTAGGATGTCAACCATTGCCTTTATGTAGTATATTATACCAATTGACCTAGAGGACGCTGGAGACTATGGTCCCTATTCCTCAAGGCCAGTATCTCAATTCTAGGAGGTGTTTTATTATTACTAAGAAATTGTCATGACCGTTACCCTGTGCACCCTACTATATACATGGGTATTTTTGCAACATGTATATATGTTGTTGTTAAGTACTGTCATGTAGTCAAGTAGGTTCTGACTCAAGCAACCCTGTATAGGGTTTGCAAGGAGCAGCTGGTGGGTTTGAACTGCCAACCTTATGGTTAGCAGTCCAGTGCTGATCCTATAGCGCCACACTAGAACTCTAACATGGGTGTGTATATATACGTGTATGTGTGTGTATGTATGCTTATGTTGGTGGTGGTAAGCACTGTCAAATCAGTTCCGACCCATAACAACCCTGTATAGGGTTTCTGATGAGCAGCTGGTGAACTTGAATGACCGACCTTGAAGTCCAGTGCGTTAACTCATAGCGCCTTACCAGGATTCCATATATCTGTGTGTGTGTGTGTGTGTGTGTGTGTGTGTTTGTGTAGGAACATCAGCTGTCAATTCTATATACCTTCCCACTTCTGCTCAGCTTACATAACTATGTATACATTCTTGTTATTAATGATGATGATGTTGTTGTTGTTGTTGTTGTTAGGTGCTATTGAGTTGGTACTGACCCATAGTGACCTTATGCACAGCAGAACGAAACACTGCCCAATCCTGGGCCAACCTCACTACTGTTGCTATGCTTGAGTCCATCGATGCTACCACTTGGCCAATCCATTTAATTGGAGGTCTTCTTCTTTTTCTCTGACCCTCCACCCTACCAAACATGACAGCCTTCTCCAGTGACTGGTACCTCCTGACAGTATTTCCAAAGTATGAGAGACGAAGTTTGGCCATCTTGGCCTCCAAGGAGCTCCCTGGCTGCATCTCTTCCAAAATGGATCTATTTGTTATTTTGGTAGCCCTTGGCACTTTCAAGATTCTCCTCCAACACCATAACTCAAAAGCATCAATTCTTCTCCGGCCTTCCTTATTCACTGTTCAGCTTTTGCGTACATATGAGGTTATTGAAAATACCATGGTTTGGGTCAGGTGCACCTTACTCCTCAAGCTGACATCTTTGCTCTTCAACACTTTATAAAGGTCTTGTGCAGCAGCTTTGCCTAATGTCCTTTGATTTCTTGACTGCTGCTTCCATGAGTGTTGACAGTTGATCCAAGAAGCATGAAGTCCTTGACAACTTCAATCTTTTCTCCGTTGATAAGAATGTTTATTGGTCCAGTGGTGAGGATTTTTGTTGTCTTTACATTGAGATGTAATCCATACAGAAGGCTGTGCTCTTTCATCTTCATCAGTAAATATTTTAAGTCCTCTTCACTTTCAGCAAGCAAGGTTGTATTATCTGCATATTGCAGGTTGTTAATGAGTCTTCCTCCAATCCTGATGTCATGTTTTTCTTCATAGAACCCAGCTTCTTGGATGATTTGCTCAGCATACAGGTTGAATTAATATGGTGAAAGAATACATCCTTGCCGCACACTTTTCTTAATTTTAAACCATTCAGTGTTCCTATGTTCTGTTCGAACAACTGCTTCTTGGTCCAGGTACAGATTCTTCATGAGCACAATTAAATATTCCAGAATACTCATACTTTGCAATGTTGTCCATAGTTTGTCATGACTCACACAATCGAAAGCCTTTGCATAGTCAATAAAGCACAGGTAAACATCTTTTTGATATTCTCTGCTTTCAGCCAACATCAGCAATGATATCCCTCATTCCACGGCCTCTTCTGAATGCAGCTTGAACCTCTGGAAGTTCTCTGTCAATGATTGAAGCCATTTCTGTATTAATTACCTTTACCAAAACTTTACTCGCATGGATATCAAAGAGATTGTCCAATGATTTCCACATTCCGTTGGGTCACCTCCCTTTGGAATGCACACAAATATGGATGTCTTCCAATCAGTCGGCCAGATAGTTATCTTCTAAATTTCTTGGTATAGATGAGTGAGTGCCTCCTGTGCTGCCTCACTTTCTTGAAAAATTCCAATTTTTATTCCATCAATTCCTGGTGCCTTGTTCTTTGCTAATTCTTTCAATGCACCTTGGACTTCCTCCTTCAGTATCATTGGCTCCTGATCATATGCTACCTCTTGAAATGCTTGAACATTAACCATTTCCTTTTGGTACAGTGACTCTTTATATTCATTCCATCTTCTCTTGATGCTTTCTGCATCATTCAACAATTTGCCCAGTGACTCTTTTAATAACGAGACTAAAGAGTTACTTTTTTTTTTTTTTTTTTTCATCAGTTCTCCCAGCTTGAGAAATGCTGAGCGTGTTCTTCCTTTTTGGTTTTGTTGTAGGATTGTGTATATAATGTTGTTGTTGAGTGCAGATGAGTTAGTTCTGAATCATAGCAAACTTGTATAGAGGTTCTAAGGAGCAGCTGGAGAGTTTGAACCACCAAACTTATGGTTTACAGTCCAGTGCTTATCCTATAACACTACATTTTGTTATCTTCTAATTTTGCATACTTTTCAATATCTTCCATTGTCTTGGTGTGTAGTGCTGATTTTCCCCATATTATGTATTGTTTGTCCCTTCACCAAAGTTCATATATTTCTAGACTCTAGTTAGTGATGTTTTCTTCTCTTCCCCTCTCTGGTGACCTCAGATAATGTTTTTTTCTGTGTGTAAACCTTTGATTAACTTTCATTAATAGGTGTCTCATACAATATTTGCTCTTTTGGGTTGAGTTACTTCACTCAAAATAATATCTTCTAGATTGATCCATGTTATGAGATGCTTTGTGGATTCCTCACTATACCGTAACTTTGTAACGTTGTATAGCATTCCATTTTGTGGATGCAACACAATTTGTTTACGCATTCACCCATTGATGGATATAAAGGTTGTTTCCTCTTTGTTATTGTGAGTAGTGCTGCAGTGGTGAGTGTGCATATGTTTACTCATGCCAATGCCACTCTTTTGTTTCTCTAGGACATATACCTAGTAATAGAATTTCTGGATTATACTGTCTAGCTATTTCTATCTTTTTGAGGACGTGGCATACCATTTTGCATAGTGGTTTTACCTTTTTACATTCCTACCAGCAGTGCATGAGAACTCCTCTCTTCCTACAGCCTCACCAGCATTTGTTGTTTTCTGGGTTGTTTTTGTTTTGTTTTGATGAAGTGCTAGAGGCACTTACTCATCTATGCCAAGAAATTTGAAAAATAGCTGCCTTGCCACCATAATGCAAGCGATACATATTTGTGACCATTCCAAACAGAGGTGATCCAAACAAAATGCAGAATCATTGAGAAACACCATTAATATCACATGCAAGTAAAATTTTTCTGAAGATAATTCAAAAATAGCTGAAACCGTACATTGACAGATAACTGTCAGAAATTCAAGATGATTTCAAAAGAGGATGAGGAACAAGGGATCTCATTACTGACCAGATGGATCATGGCTGATAGCAGAGAATATAAAAAAGCTGTTAATTTGTGATTTATTGATTATGCAAAGGTTTTCAGCTGTGTGGATCATGACAAACTAGGGACCACATTGCAAAGAATCGATATTCCAGAACACTTAATTGTCCTCATTAGGAACCTATACACAGACCAAGAGGCACCCCTCAGCACAGAACAATATAATACTGAAAATGGCTTAAAATAAGAAAAGGTGTGCACCAAGGTTGTCCTCTATTACCATATTTATTCAGTCTGTATGCTGGGCACATAATCTGAGAAGCTGGATTATATGAAGAAAAATGTGTCATAAGGATTGGAAGACGACTCATTAACAATCTATCTGAGATATGCAGATAATACAACTTTGTTTGCTGAAAGTGAAGAGGACTTAATATACTTACTGATGAAGATCAAAACCTTCAGTGAGGGCTGCACCTCAATGTAAAGAAAACAAAAATTCTCACAACTGGACCAAAAATAACATGATAAATGGGGAGAAGACTGAAGTTGTCAAAGAGTTTATTTTGTCTGAATCCACAGTCAACACTCATGCAAGCAGAAGTCAAGAAAGCAAATGACATGTTGAATTAGGCAGATCTACTGCACAAGACCTCTTTAAAGTTTTGAAGATCGAAGTTAATCAGTTTGAGAACTAAGGTGTGCCTGAACCAAGCTATAGTATTTTCAGTAGCCTCATATACATTTGAAAGTTGAACAATGAATAAGGAACACCATAGAAAAACTGATGCATTTGAGTTATGGTGTTGGCGAAGATTATTGAAAGTACTATGGACTGCCATAAGTACACCCAGAATGCTCGTTGGAAGCCAGAATGGTGAGACTTCATCTCATACTTTGGTCATGTTATCAGGTGGGACCAGGCCCTGGAAAAGGACATCATGCTTGGTAATTAGAGGGTCATCAAAAAAGAGGAGGCCTGGGAGAACAAACAAGATGGCGGATCAGGTGGATGTATAGCAGAGAGCTCCGCCAACAACAACACAGAATACCTGACCAAGCAGGCTCAGGGGATGGTCCCAGAATTCTGAACCACATATAAAGGAATACTTAGAAGGTTGGAAAGCTCACAGCTGGGGGAATTTGTGGCAGAAGCAAGAAATCTATTGCTTT
>NW_006408530.1:3944232-3951054 GCF_000296735.1 Chrysochloris asiatica | reverse complement strand
CAGTAGGCTCAAGCATAACAACTGTGAGAGTTGTATAGGACCAGTCAGCACTTCATTCTGCTGTGCATAGGGTTGCTCTGTGTCATAACCAAAATCCATGGCACCTAACCAACATTATTGCTGGGCTGAGACGGTATCTCATTGTAATTTCGATTTTCATCACTCCATATGATAAGGAGTCCTGGTGTGGCACTGTGGGTTAATGCGCCAGACTTCAAAGCCTTTTGAACTGCAAGGTCAGCAGTTCAAGCTCACCAGCTACTCCTTGGTAACCCTATTCAGGGTCACTGTGGGTTAGAGCCAAATCAATGGCACTTAACAGCAACAACATATAATAAGTACTGGACTGCTAACCAAAATGTCTACTGGACAGATTCCAGTTGAGCTGCTCTATGTATAAACGTGAGGCTTTCTGCTCCCTAGAAGATTTAATAAGCCTCAAAAACTCAGGGTCACTATGAGTCAGAGCTGACTCCAAGGCACTTAACAACAACAGCAACTATAGCTAACAATCACCTATTTATGTAGTTGTTGGCTGCCTGAATAGGTACTTTTATAAAATGCCTGTTCATGTCCTTTGCCAGTTTTTAACTTGATTTTCTTCATTGTTGAGATGGTGTTTTCTGTAACTTTTGAAGATTAGATCTAGTCAGATATGTTGTTGCCAAGCATTTTTTCCAATTCTTTGCATTCTCTTTTTATTATCTGGAAAATTCTTTTGATGAGCATAAGTATATAGGGTTTTCAGTGATTTTTGTTGTTGTTATTTGTTTTTTGTTTAAATAGATTGCCAAGTCTTACTCCCAAGGCGTCTCTGGGTAAACTCAGTAGGCTCAAACCTCCAAGCCTTTGGTTACCAGTTGAGAACATTAACCATCTTCCCCATAAATAGATGCTGAAGCCCGTTTCAGAGTTATTGTATCTAATAATTTATTCTCCATACAAATTATTAAAGCTAACTAAAATTTTTAAAAGACAATGATTATATTGTAAATAAGGAGCTCTGGTAGCGTAGTGGTTACGAATCGGGCTGTGAACCACAAGGTCAGCAGTTCAAAGCTACCAGCTTCTTCGCAGGAGAAAGATGAGGCTTTCTGCTCCCATAAAGATTTACAGCCTTGGAAACCCTGTTCAGGGTCGCTATGGGTCGGAACCGAATCGACGGCACTTAACAATAATGATATTGTAAATAGAATTACTTTCCAAGAAACTTTTCAAAAGCAAGATGAATCTTATTGATCTCAAAGAATTTCATACCAATTGTATAGAAGACTGTTGCTGTTGTTAAGTGTCATCGAGTCAGTTCTGATTCATAGTGACCATGCATAGGGTTTCTTAGGAACAGCTGGTAGGTTTGAACAGTCGACATTGTGGTTCACAGCCCAAATCCAATGAAAAATAAGCTTTGATGATACCGATACTACAAAACAAGAATATTTGTTGGCTTTTCATGGTTGTGGCTGCTTTTTAAAGAATTGTAGTTGTGCCTTCTACCAAATATGAAAAGCTAAGTTCTGGTCTTACAACTTCAGTATATAATCATGGGTAAATCTGAAAATTTACTCATGAGGAAAACATGTGTTTTGATGCCATGTTGTTGTTGTTGTTGTTAAGTGCTGTAGACTCGGTTCCAACCTATAGTGACCCTGCATAGGGTTTCCGAGGAGTAGTTGGTGAGCTTGTATCACTGACCTTGCAGTTCAAACTGACTTTGCACCTCAACACAACACCAGGTGGCATAAAAACAGATAAATCTGAATATACATAAAGAACAGAAGGCACAACATGGATTTCTTGTTTGTTTGTTTGTTTGTTTTTATGTTTTATTGTGACTTATGTGATAGTTTACATGGGAGAATATTAGCTTTACATTCATCCTATCGTATATTATTTCATTGCCATGGTTACAGTCCCTTCCATGCATCATCCACCAACCAAAGGGTATACCCACAAGCCTGCCCCCGGGTTGTCAGCACACAGCCCTTCTCCCTCTCTGGGTCTAGAGTCCGCAACTGCTCCAACTCTCAATGTCATCATCTCTGCCTCCCTCTGTGGTGTCACTGCTTCTCTGGGTAGGGTCCTGCTCTCTGCTCTTCTGCCTTGATGGTCCCAGGGACCTCCACTCCTAGACTGCAAAGTTAATCACTCCCCTCCTTTTATTCCAAAATGTCTACCTTTACATTTCCAACCCTCACAGTCAATCCTGATAATAATTAGTCACTATTGTATCACAAGAGACCTATCTGCATCTCCTTTCATCAGCCCTGCCCAGCCCAGACAGATTGGATACTACTCAGTGGAGATTCTACCTTCCTCCACACTCTCTGGATCTAGGCGCCCTCTTGAAAGCTTGTAAGCCTGTCACTTCTTGCCTTTGTAAACCCCTCATTTTGGGTAGCCAAACAACATGGATTTTAAAAGTATCTAATGATCTGTCAAGTGAAGTTGTCTCACACAAAAAAGCCACTATCATGACTACTTACTTTTAGAAAATTGGGTCTTGAGATTAAACATCTATGAAGTTACTTACCTTTCCTCATTTTATAGCATCATCTAGACTCTCGCTTAGCTCCAGAGTCATTTAAGAATTGTTACTACCCAAAATTTCATCGATTTGTTGCTAGTATATACCGTGCAGTTGGTTCTAACTCATAGCAACCTTATGTCCAATAGAACAAAACACTGTCCAGTCCTGCACCAGCCTCAGAATCATTACCATGTCTGAGCCCATTGTTGCAGTTTCTCAATTCATTTCATCGATTATCTTCCTTGTTTTCAACAACCTTCTATTTTACAAAGCATGATGTCCTTCTCCAAAGACTAATCCCTCCTTATAAAATGTCCAAAGTATGTGAGGTAGTCTTATCATCCTTACTTTAAAGAGAAGTCTGACTATATTTATCCAAAGACAGATTTGTTTGTTCTTCTATCAGTTCATAAAATATTTAGTTTTTTTTTTTTTTCACCAAAACCATAATTGAAAAGCATCAGGGATAGTTTGGTTTTCCTTATTAATTGCCCTGTTTTCACCTGCTTTGGTCAGGAGAACCTTAGTCCTCAGAATGACATCTTTGCTCTTTAACATTTCAAAGAGATGTTTTGCAGCAGATTTCCCCAATATAATATGCCATTTGATTACTTGACTGATGCTTCCATAAGTGTTGATTATGGGTCCAACCAAAATGAAATCCTTGGAAACTTCCATATTTTGTGTGCTTATCATGTTGTTACTTATTGGTCCAGTTGTAAGGATTTTTGGTTTTTTGTTTATGTTGAGATATAATCCATATCATTCATTGGAAAGATGTGATTCATACTGATAAGTCATGATTTTATTGCTGGCGTTGCTTGTTTCTTTGATTTTTCTTTATGAAGATATTTTTAGAACTATCTCTTTAAACTATCTTACTCAATTTGCTATGCAAACTACTGGATCTAATTTGCCATCAACCATTCTCTCCTCCCTGCATGATATTGATTTTCAGTGGGTTATACCTAAAATGATGCATAATCTCAAAGCAACTCTACTAATCATGCTGTGGATGGAGGTTTTATGAAAAACAGACCATGCTCATCCTGCTGAGTTCGTACTTAGAACACATTTGGAAATCAGCTTGAAAGTCAATTAGTGCCTTTGATTAGATTACATATGATAGTATAAAGTAGATTGTAAGGAAGTTGTAGGCAAAGGAAATAATTCCATAGAGAAAAACAACAAAATGAAAATAAGTCAGTAAAATCACAAAGTAATTAAATTTCAACATCTCAACTGTATTTTAAAGAAGCTAATGTATAATTCATCATTTATATGTAAGCTGGTTTTAATTTTTCTGTAGGAAAACAGTTGTATGTCCTATCATCGATGTGATTAGTGATGATACCTTTGAATACATGGCTGGGTCAGACATGACTTATGGGGGTTTTAACTGGAAACTGAATTTCCGCTGGTATCCTGTTCCCCAAAGAGAAATGGATAGGAGGAAAGGAGACAGAACATTGCCTGTCAGGTATGTGGATCATATCTTAAGCAACAGTATGTGCATTCCTATATAATTAAGGAAGTATTATGCCTTTGTTTTCATGTTTAAAATATTTTTAATTCATATATTTATTCTTCATGTATAAGTATATAAATAATATTCCCTGGGAATATTTAAAATTGAATTAGTCTTGAAAACGTTTTCATTGTTTAATTTTTTCATGTCTTATAGTTAAATGTATGATTTTATTCCAAACACTTTTTTTAAAAGTATTTAAAGATAATAAACAGTATAAATGTAAATACTACATGATTATGTAGAAATCAATGGCAACATTACATCTGGATTAAATTTTAATAGGTGAACAAAAATATTGGACAAACTGCCAAACTTCTTTTGAAACTTTGTGTATTCTCATATTCAAATGTATTTATTCTAAGCTTAATATTTGGTAGGAATTTGGGAGCCTCACATTTCATATAAATATGAGGAAGAGTTTGTGGAAAAACATCATTATCTTATCATTCAGTTCTCCACAAATTTTTGAAATCCCCATATCATTCCTAAAAGTATGTGCTTTATAATGGAAATGTTCTCAAAAATTTAATGATCAGAATGGTTTGGTAAACATCTTAAATTGACTAAACTTAAAAGAATTCAGTTCCTGGCAAGTATAAAAGAAAAATTCATTTGGAAAATTTTGATATATGAATGATTGTCAATGATTTATTGTTTATTCCAAATAACTTAACACAGCTACTTAATTTGCAATATTTATTGGTAAAATACATTTGTCCTTAATACAAAATAAGGAATAGTATTCTATTTGGTTGTCTAGTTAATTAACACAAAATCACTGCCTCTCTACCATAAAATGTTATTGTTTATCTCTTATTTAAAATGATTAATGATTTCCTGAACAATATTTTGGATGATAATTCAGTAGTTTAGCTCTTTAAAGCTTAACATATTAAATCACCATTTATTTGGAACAAAAATTGCCCTGATACATGACATATATGATTATCTAAACAAGACTGTCCCATAACCTACTGACAAGATGGCTTATTCAATGTCAAGACCATTTAATAAAATAATGGATTTTTTATGTCAGTTCAAACCCACCAGCAATGCCTCTGAAACCCTACACAGGATCCCTATGAGTTGGGACTTATTCAATGGCCCTTGACAACAACAACAACCAATTTTATAAATTGGCTAATGCAAGAGAACAAACCTAGTTGTTTGCTATTAAACAAATAAATATTGAGGGTCATTAATGCTCTAAAGGAAAGGTTATTCTGGCAGTGAAAAAAAATATATGTTGCCCCTGAAAATTATATAAAGACACAGACAATTAATTTGTCAATATTTAAAGTTAAATTTATCCAGTAATACTGTAATTTCCCTATAATCTACATTGATCAAGATTCTTGATCCTTGCACTAATAATCTGAGGAAATGCAGTGGGTCACATTATCACTATTTACTTGTTGTTGTTAGGTGCCATCAAGTCAGTACCAACTCATAATGACCCTATACACAACAGAATGAAACACTGCCTGATCCTGAACTAACCTCACTACTTTTGCCACGCTTGAGTCCGTTGATGCTGCCACCTGGCCAATCCATCTTGTTGGGGGTCTTCTTCTTTTTCTCTGACCCTCCACCTAACCAAAAATGATATCCTTCTCCAGCGACTGCTCCCTCCTGACAATATGTTCGAAGTATGAGAGATGAAGTTTGGCCATCTTGGCCTCCAAGGAGCACCCTGGCTGCACTTCTTCCAACACGGATCTGTTTATTCTTTTGGCAGCCATGGCACTTTCAATATTCTCCTCCAACACCATCACTCAAATGTGTGAATTCTTCTACGGTCTTCCTTATTTACTGTCTAGCTTTCACATGCATATGACATTATTGAAAATACCATGGCTGGGGTAAGGTGCACTTTAGTCCTCAAGATGACATCTTTGCTCTTCAACACTTCAGAAAAGTCTTGTACAGCAGATTTGCCTAATGCATTTCATCAGGTGATTTCTTGACTGCTGCTCCTGTGAGTGTTGATAGTTGATCCAAGAAGAATTAAATCTGACAACTTCAATATTTTCTCCATTGATAAGAATGTTGCTTATTGGTCTAGTGGTGAGGATTTTTTGTTTTCTTTACATTGAGGTGTAATCCATACCGAAGGCTCTGCTCTTTGATCTTCATCAGTAAATGTTTTAAGTTCTCTTCACTTTCAGCAAGCAGGGTTGTATCATCTGCATATCGTAGGTTGTTAATGAGTCTTCCTCAATCATGATGTTACATTTTTCTTCATATAACCCAGCTTCTCAGATGATTGAATACAGGTTGAATAAGTATGGTGAAAGAATACAACCCTGTCGCTCACCTTTCTTGATTATAAACCATTCAGTGTTCCTATGCTCTGTTCAAACAACTGCCTCTTGGTCCATGTACAGATTCCTCATGAGCACAAATAAGTGTTCCGGAATAGTCATACTTCACAATGATGTCCAGAGTTGTCATGATCCACACAATTGAAAGCCTTTGCATAGTCAATAAAGTACAGGTAAACATCTTTCTGATATTCTCTGCTTTCAGCCAAGATACATTGAACATGAGCAATGATATCCCTCGTTCCATGTCCTCTTCTGAATCCAGCTTGAACCTCTGGAATTTCTCTGTCAATGTATGATTGTAGTCGTTTCTGTATTACCTTTAGTAAAACTTTACTCGCATGGGATATCAAAGAGATTGTCTGATGATTTCCACATTCCATTGGGTCACCTCTCTTTGGAATGGGCACAAATATGGATCTCTTCCAATGAATCAGCCA
>NW_006408530.1:3940389-3943079 GCF_000296735.1 Chrysochloris asiatica | reverse complement strand
GTAAATTTGAATAATAGTGATATTAACTGGCCTTCCCTGTAGGTGCATGGATATTATCTGTTTACTTAGAGATTCTGTTTTCCTACTTCATGACTTCATTTTTTTCATTGTCTTAAAAAAGCTTCAGATCCCCAGTGAACACTATTAAAGTGCCTGACCAATGCATTTAAATCTAGATAATGTTATTGTTCATTGAATGTTTAAAATAATGCATGTTAATAGCCATTGTTATTTGTTCACTTATTGACAAAAGGCATACTCATTTTTGTTGTCTATTTTTTTTAACTTATAAGCAAAAGATATGCTTTATTTAATTTGTTTCCTCCCAAAGTCCAAATGCAGATGACTAACAGCCAGCATTCATAGTGAGATATTACTTATCTCATTCAAAAACCAAAGAGCTACATAGAACTCATTCATTGTTTCTCATTTATCATTAACTGAAACAAATTAGAAAGTTCTAGCATATTTTAAGCACAATTTATGTGATTTTATTGTAATAACATGGAGAGCTAAGTATAATTCATTTGTTCGCCTGAGGAACAGTACATCATTTAATTTTCTAAAATGCTGAGAGAACCCAAGCAAGAGAAACAGAGAAACCTCAGACTTTGCTGAAAGTCTTTAGATTTTTATGGCAAAAGGTTAATTAATTCACTGGCTGTGTTATAACAGCCTGCAGGTAATTTTCATCAACCTAGCTGTAATGTGAACTTTCTTTGTACTTATAATCTATTACTTGAAGATGTGATCATTTTTCTCACATTCACACAAACAGATAAATCATTCTATGTGTAGAACACAGAATTTTTTTTTCCTGCTTGATTAACAGAATTTTGAATAATATAAAGTGATTAAAATGAGGTTAAATTTTCATTTTCTTAGTGAAATGCAACATTTAAAATGCCAATTATGATAGAAATTTATAGTCACTGTAATTGGCTAGTTAGTCATCATTTACAAATACAGTCACGGATCTGCATAAATTGAGAGCCAACTTGAACTTGTGACCTAAGCTCAGTTATAGTACATTTAAAAAAGAAAGCTTACAAAAGTTAAATTTCTCATTATTCTATTGTCCCTCTCTGCTCTTTGATATTTTCATTTAGATAAGAAAGGGACTTTGTGAGATAGCTTGGTATTTACAAAAGTATGGATATGGAATAATCACACATATAATCCTGAATATTTAGTTTTCTTTAACCAGTAAATTCTATGTGACATCTTAGTGACTATATTATATGACTTTTCATGACTATCTCAATTAGGTCTGAAACAATTGAGTTTTATTTTATTACAATAGTGTTATAAAATTATTAAAGCAGATATCATACATTAAGAGCTTGTGTGCCAAATATGGCCAGTAGATGTGATTTTTTTTTTCCCTACATGATGTATTACATTTAAAAAATATTTTACCAACATTTAAAGATGGAATGTTTTAAATAAAAAAACCATCTGGATTTCTAAGTTTTCTTGAAAGTCTTATAACTTGGAGCCATCAGCTGGAGTTTTATTGAAACTGCCCACAAAGAAGTGAAATGAAGTTTATTCTGTTCTCCACAACTCCCTATAAGTGTCTCCCTGACTGAGGCTAAGGGGTCAGTTGCAATTTGTCATGATTCTTTCCCTTAAACTTTTTGTGCAGAAATATTTCTCTGTACCTGTGTCTCAATCAAAGATGAGAGAAATAGGTTTATGCAATCAACTTCCTTCACATATGAACTGTATTTGCCTGACTTCTACCATGTTTTAAATTTGTGACCCACAATTTAGAGGCTTCGACCCAGTTTATATTAAGTCATTTGTAACTCATGGTGACTCCATATGTGATAGGGTAAAACTGTGTCCCAAATGATTTTCAATGGATTTTTTGGAAGTAGATCGTCAAGCTTTTCTTCTGAGGCACATCTGGATGGATTCAAGCCTCCAACTTTTCATTTAGAAGCCAGTTTGTCTACTACCTGAGATATGGTTGAGTTTGAAGCTCATCGAACACATTTGTCCCAAATGAATAGTCATATATATTACCTAATGAGATAGACAACTAGTAGCATAAATTACCTGGTAGTGCATATTATTCTCCAAATCATTTTATTAGTTTGGGTATGTATTATGCATTTTTTACTAGTAACCACATTTGAACAGATTTGGTTTAAACAGTTAGAATGGGTTTGATTCAATCAACAAAAAACACATGATACACATTGCACTCTGTGATAGATGCTGGGAATCCAAAATGAATCTGTCACCTCTGCTCTAAAGTGGCTCACTGTGCTACTGGCCATAGATACATATAGTATAGACAAAGCAGAGAGACTAGCATGAATGCCCTAAGTGTAGATGCACAGGAAGTAGTTGCATCTATTGTGAAAGCAGTGTGTATGTCTGGAAAAGAGCCTGACTTAGATGTTATTGATTGTTTTACTCTCTTAATTATGCCCTGTAAGTGACCCTCAATTAATACTTATAAAGAAATTAGTTACTGCTTTCATTCCTCACTGATGAAAATAGATTTCTTTATTAGAAACCTACCATTTAAATTGTTTTTAAAGTTTATTTAACTTTTTTACCTTTTGTGTCTTACTTCATGGATCCTAAGTATTAAATATTATTTTCTTGGGTTATAAAATATGTAATAGTTATACAATGAGGTATATAGATATCTATATGAACGTATATAGACAGAC
>NW_006408530.1:3935935-3938474 GCF_000296735.1 Chrysochloris asiatica | reverse complement strand
AACAACAACCCATATCAATCTATGAAAAATAGCCAGACACAAAGAAGTTTCCCTAATTCTCTCTCCTAGTCCAATCCCATCATCTGCCACAAGATAATCATTATCTGGCATCAACTGGATGGCAAAAAACAACAAGAAAACTTTCTATCACCATTTGTTAGTTTTCGCTGATCATGAAAATCTATATATATGGATTGATACAATATATATTATTTGCCTTATGAATAATTTTATGCTTTGTTGTTGTTAAGTGCTATCGAGTCAATTCCCACCCATAGCGACCCTGTATAGGGTTTCCAGAACCACTGACCTTGCAGTTCAAATGACTTTGCAGTCTGGTGCATTAACCCACAGAACTACACCAGGAATCCAGTTTAGGCTTAGCTATCATTAATATTTTTATGATAACTTTCTTCATTTTTACTTGGAGTGTAATGTTAAGTATTTTCTTGAAATAAAAGAAAGGAAGTGTAAATTTTCTTTTAGTCTGTGCTATCATTATAAATCAAACATAGATGAAATTAGTAGTTATTATTCCTGGAACATTTTAATTACTTTATATCCCTTTTTATTACTATTTGTCTGATCTCATATATTTATTTTTCTCTCAATTGGAATTAGGAACATATTAAGAGGATCATGTACATTAAATATATGATTAATAATATCTCTGATTACAACCCTGAGCCTAATTATAGAAAACTCATAATGTTCACACATATTATATTATCTATCTGTCTTTATTTTATCATAGAAAAAGCACTGAAGCTGGATTTGTAAGGTCTGGGTTTCTTATTATTTAATGGTGGTTGTGGTTATATACTATAGAATTAGTTCTGACTCGTTGTGACCCTGTATAGGGTTTCTGAGGTTGTAAATCTTTACAGGAGAAGAAAACCTCATCTTTCTCCCATGGAGCAACTGGTAAATTCGAACTTCTGACCTTGTGGCTAGTAGTCCAACTTGTAACCCTCTGTACTGTCAAAACTCCTTTATTATTTAATGTTGTTGCTGCTGTTAAATCCTACTGAGTCTGTTCCAACTCATATTGACCCTGTATATGATTTCCAATGACTGACTCTATAGTAACTAATAATTTATTTATTTTATTCTGTCAGATTTTCCCTATTAGATTTTTTTTTTCAGTACAACTGAAGTGTACCTTTAGATTGGAGGAAAGAAATTAACGTGACTAACCACCAAAATCTTTCAGACATTTTTAAAAAATGAAAATTTCTAAAACAACAACAAGGAAAAAATCAATATTTCAAGCAAACATTAACTTTGAAAGAAACTGTTAAACTTTGGAATATTCAGTTTTCCAACATCCTTGCTTACTTATGTTAAAATCTAATTCATGCTGATCTTGAAAGAAGTGAGAAAAATATCCCCCAACTCAGATGGAATCAGTGAATACCTGTGTTTTTTTGGAGAAAATTGTGTGTATATTACATTACACCGTATTGATGTAGGAGATGCCTAAGTGACAGCAACCTAAAGGTCGCTCTTTGGAATCTACAAAGCAGTACCACAAAATAGACTTGGAGATCAGTTTTCTTGAGATTAAAGCCAGGAAACCTAATGAAGCATTTCTACTCTGTGATCACCATGAGTTTTAATCAGCTGACAGCACCTAACAACAACACTAATTGGTTTAGGAGATGATATATAAGACTTTATAAATCTCTTGAAATGAAAACAAAACAGAGGAAAAATATAAAATTTTCAGGGTGCTCAGTTAAATTTCATATTTATATATTGAATAATTTTATAACATAACCAAATGTTTAAAATATCTGAACCCATCTGCTTTGTTCCCCATTAATCATGAAGTAAAAAGAGAAGGAAAAGATCACAATGTGTACAAATTACTCTACATCTTCTTGGAGGCTTAGGGCTGTCTCAGACTGTGAGGATTATTAAAAAGGATTAAGGAAAAGTCAAAAAATTAACTACTTCTCTATTGTGAGCACAGACCTTTAAATACAGCATAAAGTCTTTGATTCCAATATTTGTTGCATGTATTCTTTGGCAACAAAATAAGGCATTTGTTCATTCTAAGCAGAATTTTCTTTAATTTTCCTTCTTATCCTTTAAACATAGTTTTGAAGCACGTTGTGTTCTGCAGAATTGACAGAAATTGAGTAAGCTCCCAAAGTATTCTAAACTGTTAAGGTATTAGTTTCTTTTCTATATGCTCAAATGAGTGTCATGGTGTGCAACATTATTTGCACACACAAACGACTTTTTTTTGGATGTTGTTAGTAGTACCATCAGGTTAGTACTGACTGATAGTGACTTAATGCAGAGTAGAATATAAAACTGCTCAATCCCACGCCAACCTCACAATCAATACTATACTTGAGCCCATTGCTGCTGCCACTGTGTCAATTCATCTCATTGGATGTCTTCTCCTTTTTTGCTGGTGCTCCACTTTACCAAGCATTATGCCTTTCTCCACGGGATGGTCCATCCTGATAATATGCCCGAAGTAGTAGAGATGAATCTGGCCATCCTTGCTTCTAAAGAACATTTTGGC
>NW_006408530.1:3926181-3934185 GCF_000296735.1 Chrysochloris asiatica | reverse complement strand
TCATTTGATCTTGATCATATGCTACCTCTTGAAATGGTTGAACATCGACCATTTCTTTTTGGTACAGTGACTCTGTGTATTCTTTTTTAGATGCTTCTGCATCGTTCAATAGTTTGTCCACAGAATCCTTCAATGTTGCAAGTCAAGACTTGAATTTTGTCCTCAGTTCCCTCTCTTGAGAAATGCTGTGCGTGTTCTTCCTATTTAGTTTTCTAACTCCAGATCTTTGAACACTTCTTTATAATATTTGACTTTGTCTTCTAGAGCTCTACTTTGAAATTTTTTATTCAACTCTTTTACCTCCTCATCCCTTCAATTTTCATTAGCATCTCTATACTTGAAAGCAAGTTTCAGAGTCACTTCTGACATGCATTTTTGTCTGTTTTTTTTTTTTCCTTTCTTGTTGGTAAAAATCATTAATTGCATTCAACATTTGATTATTCAGAGTATCTGTGCCTTTATTTCCTTTTTCTTTCTTCTGCTTTCTAGGTTGGGTCTGTTGTTACATTCCATAGAATGAATTTTCACTCATAGAGACCCTGTGTAGGGTTTCCGAGGCTGTAAATCTTTGTGCAGCAGAAATCCTCCTCTTTCTGATATGTAGTGACTAGTAAATTTTAACTACTGACCTTGCAGTTAGCAGCCCAGCCTGTAATCCACTGCACTACCAGGCTCCTTTTATTGGGTGTAGTGGACAGAATAAGGAAGACAAGGGAGAGGAAACATTTAATTTTCTTCTGAATTCTAAACAGCAAGATAATTTACCAAATAAACCCATTAGAGTTTATGATAATAAAATCAAAATCAAATTTTAGTGAAGATTTCAGTTATGCTTCATTAATAAAATATTCATTTTTTTCATTGTACTTTATTATGATTTAAAATGTATGAGAACTGTTGTAAATACAAGATAGACACTAAACATCTATTTATTATGTTATTTGACCATTAGTAACAACCTAAACAAATAACAACCTAAAATTGATGTATAGTTTCTCTTTCTCTGAATTTTTCTCCATTGACTAGTTATTTTCCAAGAAAGAATAAACAGATGATAGCTAGACAGTTGATAGTGATAATGTTGTTGTTAAGTGCCATGAAGTTGATGGCAACCCATAGCGAACCTGTGTAGGGTTTCCAAGGAGCAGCTGGTGAACTTGAACCACCGACTTTGTAGTTCAAATGACTTCTCAGTTTGACACATTATCCCACAGTGCCACACCAGGACTCCAGTGATGATAGATAGATACATTTAAAAAATTTAAAACCTATTGCTAACTGATTGGCTACTATAAGAAGAAGCAAGTTGTTCACCAGGGAGCCATCAAGACAAGCAGTCAAGACCTTCAGGACAAACCCCCATCCAACACTGAAACTCAAAGGAACACATGAGCAGGCCCATAAGATTACTGGTGATCACATTGGTCAGCTGGTGAGTGGAAGAGGGGGAAAGCCAGCAATAAAGAAATGGTTTGAGTTCGACTAAGTTCAATAGACACTTACTGACTTGGAGATGAGAGAAGAGGAAGGTTTGGTTGGTCCAAAGTGTGCTGAGACCTGGGGACTCCTTAGTCCATGGATAAGGACATAGCCATAGTGGGCTAGAGCTAAGAGTGAAGCATCCAGATGACATAAACTGAGGGGTGATGCACAAGAACACCTAAATTTGTAGATAGGACCCGTTTGACCTAGCATCGATGGCTTGATAATTAGATCTTGACTAGAAGAAGATATAAAAAAAGCAATTTTTGAGAAAGGAAACAAGTGCAAATTGCTACAATTTGAAGAGCTTGACCTATGCTTATGGATGTAGTATCTCAAACTACCAACTGAAAGGGAAGGAGTCTTCACATCAAGTATCAATCCTATCCCTTTTGTATATAGGGGTGGGCAACTTAAACATTGGCAACCTAAAATGGGGGTCTATAAAGGCACAAAGTGACTGGGTAACAAGTTTTCAAGAAGGAGTTTAGTTTCAGAGTGTGTGGGGGAAGGTAAAATACCCATTGACTAGTTTTCATCTTGTCTAGATATGGGTCTGGTGAAAGGAGATGTGGATAAGATTCTTATAATTCAATATTGAATAATTGTTTTCATGACTTATTGAGACTGTCACAACTGTAAAAGTAGAAGTTTTGTAACAAAAATGGAGGTGTAGTTAATCTTACAACCCAGGAAGAGAGGACCCTAGGACCACCATGGGGGAAGAGCATGAGCAGAATGTGGAACTCTATCCAGAGTAGCAGCAACACCAGGGGACATGGAGAGGGGGAGCCACTGAGGATTCTGGACTCATGGAAAGAGAAAGACTGTGTGCTGATGGCCAGGAGGCAGGCTTGCAGAATGTGCTCTTTGGTTGTTTAAATGATTGTATATTCCTGAGTGTTTTTGTGTGCACCTCTCCCACCCCCACCCCCTCAAAAACCCCAGAGGGAATAGAAACAAATACTGTTGAATGATGATGCACGGAGGAGATGGTAATCATTGCAGTGAAACAATGAGTGTAAAACTGATGTTCTCCCATGTAAACTGTCACTCAATTCACAATAAAAACTTACTTAAAAAAAAAAAACCTACTGTTTTGGAATCTTTGAACAAGTCACTTTAAACACACTGTTTAATTTTGGTTCACCAAATAATTTGTATGGATTTGTATTGCTTTAAAATATTACAATTATATTCTATAAATGTAAATTGGACTATGAAAACAAACGAATTATAATCATCACAAATACAGATGTCTTACTTTTGCTTAGTATGAATAATATTTTGAATGCATAGTAATTGTTGTGTGCTGGTATTCTTCTAAACATTATGTACATAAAATTATAGAAGTCCTATTTACAGATTATGAACTTCAGATATTTATGAAAAATCTATTTATATAAAAAGTTATACAACTGAGAGTTTATACAAATTACTAAAGCTCATATATTATGGGGTGGGATTTTGGATCAGGACCGTGTAGCTTTAATGTCCATATTCCTTCGACATAAATTTGGTTGCCTCTTAGAGTTTGTTCGTCTCTATTTGCTTTTTGTACAAATAGTGCTTGTTCTAGTGTGAAAGACAAGAAGATCTATTGTCTTGATGGAAATTTAGATGCTGTATTTTAGCATTACTAATTGTCAAATGTATTCTATATTATTTTCTGTTAGTTTATGAGTTTCTGTTGAAATTTTTCAATACTTTTTATGTGTAAATACTTTTTTTATTCTATAATGATAAAATGCTTTACATTTAAAAATTTAAAACGCCAACAAACTACAAAGCCAAAAACTTCTACTAGATAGTGATATTGTTATTGTTGCTAGATTTCCCCAATTCAGTTCCAAATCATAGCAACCAAGTGAAATGTGACCTATCCCTGTGCCATCCCAATCCTTGCTATGTTTGAGTGCGTTCTTGTAGCTACAGTCAATTCATGTCATTGAGGATGTTCCTCTTCTTTGCTGACTCAAGCGTAATTTCCTTCTCCAGAAACTAGTTCCTCTTGATAACATTTCCAAGGCATGAGAAACAAAGTGTCATCATGTTAAGTTAGTATTTTACTATATCTCTTCCAAGACAATTTTGTTCATTTTTCTAACAGTCCATGGGGAATTCAGTACTTCTCTAACACTGTAATTCAAACACATTAATCCTTCTTTCTTCTGCCTTATTTATTGTCCAGCTTTTGTATATGAGGAAATCAAAAGGATCATCACTCTGGTGAGGCACACCTTACTCCTCAAAATGACATCTTAGCTTATTTACACATACAAAAGATTTTTTGCAACAGATTTGCCTACTATAATTATAATTGATTTCTTCACTGCTGCTTATCTTATGTTGATTGTGGATCCAAGTAAAATGAGATTTTGGATATCTTCAAACTTTTCTCCTTTTATCAGGATGTTGTTTATTAGTACAGTTGTGAGAATTTTTGCTTTCTTTATGTTAAAGCATAATCTGTACTGAAAGCACTGGTCTTTGATCTTCATTAGTAAATGCTTTAAGTCTTTCAAATTTCAGCAAGCACACTCTGTCATCTGCATGTTGCAGATTATTAATGAATCTTCCTTCTATTTTGGTACTGTGTTCTTCTTCATATTGCATAGGTTTTTTTGTTTTGTTTTGTTTTGTATTATTTGTTTAACATACAAATTGAATATGATGAAAGTCTATAATCCTGACTCATAACTTTTCTGATTTTAAAATATGCAGTATCCCTTTTTCTGTTTGAATGACTGCCTCTTAGTCTATGTGCAGATTCCACTTGAGTACAATTAAGTGTTCTAGAATTCCAATTCTCTGCAATGTTATGATCTACATAATTGAATGTCTTTGTGTTGACAATAACACATCTGCAAAGATTTGCATTCTGCAAAGATCCATCTGTTATGGTGTCTAATAATCTTGGAGTTAGTTCATACATTTTTCTTAATCATCAATTTAGTATCTGCAGCAATTTTTTTATTTCTTATTTTTATTTCAGAAAAAATGTAAGTATTTTTAAATTTTCAAATGGTTAGTTTTGTGATTGTTGAGACACATGGCTCATTTGTTTATTTTATCTATTTACTACAAATCAATTAAAAGTAATTCATTAAACTAATATATTGACTATACCTCAATGTTGTTAAGTGCCATCAAATAAGTTCTAACTTATTGCAACCCTGCATAGTATTTCCAAGGAGTAAATGGCAGGTTTGAACTGCTGACCTGTGGGTAGCAGTTCAATATTTATCATTATAGCACCATATGAAGTTTCCTTACCAATATAAATATACAGCAATAAATATTCTACTGTATAAGAAGTCACAAGAGCTTTGAGAGAGAAAGAGATTGAGGGCTATAGAATAGACTAGATGGAGTAAATTTTATCCAGATTGGGATACAGGAGCAATGTTAATGTCTGGTTTAATGTTATTCTTAATGTTGTATTAACCTAAGAATGGAGCACATTTGAACATATAAGGTAAATATACAAAGGAAATCCAAGTAATTAAAGAATTTGAGAAAAAATACCAAGGTGGGAAAGTATAAAGCATTTACTGAAAAGAACTAAACACATTTTTTTATAAATCAGAACAGTTAAAATGGAGGAAGAAGCCAATGGTGGTCCATTGGTAGAAATCTTGCCTTCCATGCAGGAAACCTGAGTTCAGCTCCCAGGCAGTGTCTCTCAAGGGCAGTCACCAGCTGTCTGTGTTTCTATGATGCTAAGAACTTTCAGAGAATGTTCCAGACTAAGAATTTGGAAGAAACACTTGGCCACCTACCTCCAAAAATTACCCAATGAAAGCCCTAAGAACTACAACAGTCCAATCCTCAACCAGTCCTGAAGATTCTTCATAGAGTTTTTTCTTCCATTGTGCATATGGTCACCATTAGATCCACTATTCTGTTGTGTGCAAGTCAATTTGATGAAGTCCTGATATGGCACTAAAGGATAAGCATTGGTCCTCAAATTTGGTATGAGTTGTAAGGTTGGTGGTTCAAACCCACCAGCCACTCATCAGAAATCCTGTACAGGGTCATTATGATTAGGAACTGACTCAACAGCACATAACAACAACAGCAACAACAAAACAGTGGGAAAAGATTATTATGTGGTGCTAGATCACTGATGCCAGGAGAAGAAGCTGAAATTTACTTCTTAAAATATTGTAGAGAAGAACTTCAGATTTTGCCAGTGACAGAGGCAGAGTCGGGTTGGAGCTTTCTCACCCTTCCTTACCGAAGAAGAGATAGCAACTATGCTCATATAGCCAAGCTACAAGCATACCCTGTAATACCTCATCATCTGGACCAGAGCCAAAACCAGCTTCTTGTCAATACACATGAAAAGGGAAGCATATCTCCAGATCATATGAACCAGGAAACACTTAGTAAGTTTAGCAACAAAGCAACACACATCCATTTCAGCATTGAAAACCCACATAATTGCTGAAAATGTCCAAGAAAACACAATTAAAGATCTCAACACATGTCCAAACACAGAAAAAAAATTAACTGAGACAAATGAGCTGGAAGCAGACACAGACTTTCCAGTAGAAGAGCAGGCTCTGGATTTGCTGGAGAAGGAATTCAGAAGAATGATATGGAAACAAATTCAAATGCTCCAAAAAGGGGTGGAGGAAAATAAGGAAGAAGTCAGGAAAGCGCTACAGGAGCAATCAAACAAGATAGATACAGCATTGGAAATGATCCAAAACCTGTAAAAAGAAGTCCAGATGATTAATGATAAACCATCAGAAATGGACAATATATTGAAAGGGCGAAGGAGTAGAATGGAAGAGATGGAAGCCAGAAACAGCAAGCTGAAAGACAAATCTTTCAATACTGCTAAAATAGAAGAGCAAGAAGAAAAAAGGATAAAAAATCTGAAGAGAGTCTAAGATTCATATGGATAACATGAAGAGTAATAACTTAAGGATTATTGACATTCCAGAATAAGAAGAATCACAGAAGTCCACAGCAGAGATAGTTGAAGAGCTTCTGTAAGAAAATTTTCCTAACATCTTGAAGGATGAGAAGATAAACATTCAAGAAGCTGAAAGAACCCAAGAAAAGATAGACCACAAAAGAAAATCACCGAGACATATAATAATCAAGCTTTCCAAAATCAAAGACAAGTAGAGAATCCTAGAAGCAGCCAGGGAAAAGAGAAGTGTTACTTACAAAGGCAAGCAAATCAGATTAAGCTTTGACTTCTCAGTAGAAACCAAGCAGGCAAGAAGGCAATGGGAAGACATATATAAAATCTTAAAAGAAAAAACCTGCCAGCCAAGAATCATCTATCCAGCAAAACTGTCAATCAAATATGATGGTGCAATCAAAACATTCCAGGAAAAACAGAAGCTAAGAGATTTGTCAACGACAATCTAGTGTTTCAAAACATTCTAAAGGGAGTTCTTTGGAATGAAAACCAGCAAGAACAGACAACAACCAGAGATTGATAGATGTGGGAACACCACCTGGGACTCAGCTGACAGATAGCAGAGATCAGAGCAGAACAAAATTACAGCAATGAATTCAGAGGACCTGTAAGGCCAACCCAATGATTAAAATATTAACAATGTCAAAGAAAGGAAAAATATAGGAACAGAGATACAGATGGTATGGAGGTCGAGAATATTGCAGGATATAATAGACTGCCTCAAACGAAGGGAAAACTTAATAGACTATAGGGTAACCCCAAAGAAAATTAATACTTCACAATTTACCATTAAAATGAAGATCCAGGCAGAACAAGGAAACATTAAAATTAAGAAAAAAACAAGAAATAGCACAAAAAACCATAAACTCAGGACAAGAAGGCATGCAGAACAAAGGGGCAAACAGCACCATAAAAAATTAGCATGATGACAGCAGTTAATCCATACCTATAGATAATTACACTGAATGTCAATGGATTAAATGCACCAGTGAAGAGACACAGAGTGGCTGAATGGATAAGAAAACAAGACCCTTCAATATACTGCCTACAAGACACACTTTATACACAAAAACAAAAACAGACTGAAAATTAAAGGATGGAAATAAACATACCAAACAAACAGGAGTGACAATACTAATTTCTCATAAAATAAACTTTAAGGCAAAAACAAGCATAAGAGATAAAGGACACTATCTTACAATTAAAGTCAATTGAGCAAGATGACATACCATAATTAACATCTATGCTCTAAATGAAAAAGCACGAAGATACATAAGGCAAACTCTACTAGAATTGAAGAAATAAATACATAAATCTATAATTATAGTGAGAGATTTTAATACGCCACTTTTAAAAAGTGATAGAACAACTAGAAATAAACTTGACAAAGCTACAGAGGAACTAAACAGCACAATCAACCAACTTGACCTCATAGACGTGTACAGAGCATTCAACACAACAATAGCACAATAGACATTCTTTTCCAGCTCACATGGAACATTCTCCAGAATTGACCATGTATTGGGTCACAAAGCAAGCCTCCATAAATTTACAAACATAAAAATACTACAAAGCATCTT
>NW_006408530.1:3902781-3919347 GCF_000296735.1 Chrysochloris asiatica | reverse complement strand
GCATCCAGCTGATATGAAGTGAGGGGAAATGCACAAGAACACCCACCCACACTTACAGATAGTACCCATTGGACCTGGTATCAATGGCTGGATGATCAGAACATGACTAGAGGAAGACAGAAGAGGAACAACAAAAAAAAAGAAAGAGTAACCCACTACAAGTGGATGAACTTGACCTATGCTTATGGATGCAGTATGACAAAGGAGTGGACAAATCTCTACATTGAGGATCATTCCCATCCCCTTTGGTACACAGGGTATACAGGGATGGTAAACTTAGACACTGGCTACCCAAAATGGGGGACTACAAAGGCAAGAAGTGACTAGCTTACAGGCTTTCAATAGGGAACCTAGCTCCAGAGGATACAGGGAAAGGTAGAATCTCAGCTGATTTGTTTCCAATCTCTCTGGATGAGGTTGATAAACGGTGAGGGGGAAAGGACTCCTGTGGTTCAATAGGAAATTATTGCTATCAGGTCTGACAGTGAGCGTTGGAAAGGTAAATGTAAATGTTTGGTAACAAAATGAGGGGGGTGGCTGATTTTGCAGTCCAGGAGCAGAGATCCCTGGAACCATCAAGGGAGAAAAGTGAAGTGGGAGACTCTATCCGGGGAGGCAGTGACACTCAGAGAGGATGATGTGGAGAGATGGAAAGGCTGGGAGAGGGGATGTGGGCTGATGGCAAGGGGCAGGCGTGTGGGGTATAACCTTTGGTTATTTGATGATGCATGCAGGGGATTGTGATCATTGCAATGAAACAAAATCTGATAGGATTAATGTAAAGATAATGTTCACCCATATAAACTAACACATAATTCATAATCAAAACATTAAAAAAAAAAAAGAAGAATCGAAGCAAAATAATTCTGGGCATAATTTAAGACTAATACAACAAAAAGCAAAAAACAGGGGAAAATATTGTTGAACATCTGGTTATCATTTTAAGAAGAATTTTGATTAAAAAAAATATAATCTGTCTATGAATAGTAGAATAAATTTTGGAGGTAGCAGACTGTACAGTCAAATATTCCATTAGAAACAGAAATAACTAGGGATGAAATTGGGTAGTGATTATGATAGCAGAGAACAGAGTTAAGAGAAAAAAATACTTCAGGAGTTTTAGTATTTGATAAAAATTAATGTAGGCCAAAAATAAGGTGTTGGAATATGGTTTCATCAATTAATTTTAGGAGTCTGGAAGGAAATAGAGCACAATGAAAGAAAAAACAGCTGTGGAAAGGGTGACATTTTCAACTGTCAACACTCACGGAAGTGGGAGTCAAAAGATCAAACAACATATTGCATTAGGCAAAGCTGCTGCACAAGACCTTTTTAAAGTGTTGAAGAGCAAAGATGTCAGCTTGAGGACTAAGGTACACCTGACCCAAGCCACGGTATTTTCAATAACCTCATATTCATGCAAAAGCTGGACAGTGAATAAGGAAGACCGTAGAAGAATTGATGCTTTTGAGTTATGGTGTTGGAGGAGAATCTTGAAAGTGCCGTCGGCTGCCAAAAGAACCAATAGATCCATTTTGGAAGAAGTGTAGACAGAGTGCTCCTTGGAGGCCAAGATGGCCAAGCTTCATCTCTCATACTTCAGACATATTGTCAGGAGGGACCAGTCGCTGGAGAAGGATATCATGTTTAGTAAGGTGGAGGGTCAGAGAAAAAGAGGAAGACCACCAAGGAGATGGATTGGCCAGGTGGCAGCATCAATGGACTCAAGTGTGGCAAAAGTAGTGAGGCAGTGTTTCTGTCTACTGTGCATAGGGTTGCTATGATTCAGTGCTGACTCGATGGTGCCTAACAACAACAACTTTATACATAGTAAGTAGAGTCAGGAATGTATTTGTGAAGAAAATAGCTGTTGAGTAATTAAAACATACAACTGAAAACAGAGGGAAGAAATGAGATACGAAAATACAGATCAGGAGTCAGACCCTTAGAAGTGGCAGTTAAAGGCCTATGGTACATGTGCTTAAACAGGTAGAATATAAAAAGAAGACAGTGGCACTGATAGGTCCTTAAGATAACTGCTTTTCAGAACAAGAGAAGATAATGATTAAATGCTATATCTGATAAAAAATATTATAATGGTGTTTTACTTATGTGACAGATCTGGAAACTAAGACCTTGTTCAAGGTCTGATTGCTGGTAGTGAAAAGGAAGTGGAAGGAGCATCAAGATGAATCCTGAAATGAGTAGTCAAACTCCTCAAAAAAACAGTGCTGTGGAAATGAGAAGTGAAAGAATGTAAAGCAGGGAGGTTGATAAGTTGTGTTAAATGTTTTTAGAGGATGAAGTTGAAGGAAGACTGTTGGAGCTCAGAATCAACAGGGACCACTCAGAAAGAAGTAATAGCAGATGAGGCATAGGATCTGGATTCTAGTTATAAGGTCAAAAGGAGTTGAGGGAGTACGTTGAAAATCTCCTTTAAATAAGGCCACCAGCGAAGGGAATAGAAAATATATATTCTTACTTAAAATGAATAGTAGAATAGAGTAAAAATGTATTTGAGTTTCTGATGTAACATAATTGAGTAGGTTTGTAAGCTTCAGGGGACAATCTAGAAACCAAAGGTATAAAACATAAATTCAATTGTCAATGAGCAAATGTCTAGATGAATAGTAAGCAAGGAACTGGCTAACGGCACAAATATGATAGGCTACAATGCGAGGAAAGGGGATATTCTTTCCTGTGAGTGAAAACGAAGTAGGGAGCCATGAGGAAGATGCATAGTAATCTCTACCTTACTATACTTCTGCATAGTAAGGTAGAGATTGTGGAAATTAAATTTCCCACATTAACTGCATCTCCTGGTCTTGAGAAGACTCTTAGAGTTTGCAGGGAAAATCAGTTAAAATGTGCAAGTGAGCAAATAAACAAAGATAAAAAGATTGTTAGCAAGCTGTGAACTAAGCAGAGAGTCAATAGCATGGATTTATAGTATAATCAATTGATCTTATCTTATTACTTTTCCAATGATTCTTTGTTTTAGGAACACAAGTGGATGAAGTAAAGAATAAGTTTACCTTGAGTCCAAGATACAAAAAGAAAATTGGACAGGGAGCCAAGGGTGCTAAACCAGGTTTTACTGACAGGGCAGAATACTGAAGAGAAGTGAGAAGAGGGAAGTACAAAAATCCTGAAGGGGATAATTAATGTGAGAGTAACGAACCATAATCACTGATAAATCAGGATTAAAAAAAAACTTCCATAAAATTGAATGGGAATAATGAAAACATAGGAAATTATGTTTAGAGAGACAGACTTTGGAGTTCAGCATCTTGACTATGAAGCAGTTTGAAATAATCTGAAACCAAAATAAAAGTGTGTGTATGTGGAGCTAAAATTAAGTGAAAGACACTTAGAGATGAGTAATTTGAGATACAATGAGACTATAGTATTTTAAGAAGTGTTAAAATGGATTTTAAAGTCCCCACATATGATGGGAATAAGATTTGAGAGTGATGTAATCAGTTGTTAAGAATATTTGATAGAATGCAAGACATCATGAAAACTGTGCAAGTGTTTACAGTGATATATGTGAACTGCAGTGAGAGGAGGTCTAAGGAGTGATAGTGGGGCAATGGAAGGATGGTTCACCTGTGAGTTAAATAACTGAGAAATATTGAGAGGTGTCGTCATTTTGTAGAAGAGAGTTTGCAGCACTAGACAGCTTTCTGCTATTTCAAAAGGGTAGAAAAAATTATCAGTTTAATGCTAAAGACCATCTTGAGTTTCAAAGAATAAATGGAATTACCCAAGGCACAATGGAAGAAACTATTTATGAGTACCTAGGAATCCTCGGAAACCCTGTGCAGGGTCGCTATTAGTTGGAACTGACTCCACGGTACTTAACAACAACAACAACAAGGAATGCCATGAGTGGAGTCCTGGTGTGGCATTGTGGGTTAGTGCACCAGACTGTAAAGCCATTTGAACTGCAAGGTCGGAGGTTCAAGCTCACCAGCTGCTCCTCAGAAACCCTATACAGTGTTACTATGGGTTGGAACCAGCTCGACGGTACTTAACAACAACAGGAATGGAGTGAATAAGAAAAAAAACTGTAAAGAGTACGGAAATAGATTTTTTTTTATCTATTTACTGAAAATGTTTTAGAAAATGCTAACAACTGTGAAGTTCTGGTGTGGTGCTATGGGTTAATGCACTGGACTGCAAAGTTGGTTTGAACTGCAAGGTCGGTGGTTCAAGCTCACTAACTGCTCCTTGGAGTTACTATAGGTAGGAACTGATTCAATGGTACTTAACAACAACAACAGTGTAGATACTAAACTAGGATCTAAGCCCTAGAAATAAATAGTTGTAGATAGGCAATTTTTGTATAATGTTCTAAATATAGCAAAGAACATAAGGACTTAGAAGGTGGCCATGGAAAAATAAGGGAATTGGTAGAGTCAGGAAAAAAAAAAAAAAGCCAAACTAGATAGATTAATCTCTCCCATAGTTTAAAGCAGCTTAAAAGGCATTGGTCTTTTTAAGTGACAATAAAAACAGGAGTCAGCAAAAGACTACTGGGATTTTTCCCTTCAGGAGACGAAAAAAGACATGTATGCTTTTTTTATTTTTTTTTTCCCCTCATCTCCCTTGCTCTGGATCCATCACTATAAACAACTCCAGAACATGCACAAAAGAGTCTGTCCATAGAGAAACAATTTTCCTAAATTAAAACAGCTGCAACAACAAATTCACTGCTGTTGAGCCAATTCAGATTCATAATGATCCTATATACGGTTTACAAGGCTGTACATCTTTATGGGAGCAGAAAGCTTTATATTTCAGCGTCGTTTGTGGCTTTGAACTGCCTATCCTGTGATTAGCAATTCAGTACTTATCCATCAGGACTCCGGTGTTAAAAAATAAGGAAAGTTCTTATCACCAGCCCCATTAGATACTCATTCTTTCTACTCACTCTCTATTTGTGCCACATAATTCTAATAAAGAAGAAACAAGGGAAAGCAGTTCAAGTGCATCATTTAAATAATTAACTGCAACAAAACAAACCACCTAACTTTATCAAGTGTTTATTATATGCCTGGCACTGTACTGAACTCTTCACTTGCATTAACTCAATTCATCATTATCTTGAACCTTGCAGTTCAAATGACTTTGCAGTCTGGTGCATTTACCACAACCACTAAGAGGGATATTTTTTCCCCCAACAAAATTGATTGAATTGGTTGTTTGGTTTGATTTTGTATAACACAATCTTCCAAAAGAATTAACTTTAATTAATTCAATTCTTATCAATGTTTTAAATATGCAAGGCACTCCCAAGGTCCACACCAGCCCAAACAAGACACACTGATGTTGAGTCCCTTCTGAATGGTAGTGAGCCTCTAGGACAGAGTAGAACGACCCCATAGGATTTCCAAGGCTACAAATCTCACAGATGCAAATGTCACATCTTTCTCCCATGGAGCCACTGTTGGGTTTGAACAGTCAGCTTTCAGTTAGCTATTTCTTGCTACTTCTAGTTAACCACTGTGCCACCAGGACCCCTTCAAGTCCTCACAGACATGTAAATAAAGCTTTAGGGATACCACATATTGTTGTTGTAAAGTGCCACCGAGTCGATTTCGATCCATCGCCACCCTGTATAGGGTTTCCAAGGAGCAGCTGGTGAGCTTGAACCATCAACCTTGCAGTTCAAATGACTTTGCAGTCTGGTGCATTTACCCACAGCACCATACCAGGACTCCTAGTAGTAGTTTACTCAGCACAAAACATGTTGCATTGCACTGGCTGCAAAATATACCATTTCCTTCATGTATGAGAGCACTAAATGACATTGAAAGTTTGAAAACAAATTTTCTCTAGGAGTGTCTGTCAGAAAAATACAGGACATTTCTTCTTTTTGTGAGGAATTATAGTCTTACATATTTTCTTGTTACTTTCACATGTAAGTAAAATTTATTTTAGTCATTCTTATGGTTAAATATGGAGTCCTGGTGTGGTGCTGCAGGTTAATGCTCTGGACTGCAAAGTCTGTTTGAACCATAAGGTCAGTGGTTCAAGCTCACCGGCCATTCCTCAGAAACCCTATACAGGGTCGCTATGGGTCAGAGCCTACATGACAGCACTTAACAACAACAACAACATGGTTAAACATACATACTTAATTTTCACCCGTTTATTATATATTTTTCACATATTTTTAGGAATGGTGACCAACTGAAAGAAGAAATCCAATACATGTATTTAAATGCAAATGTATCAATACTTTTTCAGTATGCAGTTAAGTGGATAGACATTGGGAACTAACTGATCATTAAAAATGCATCATGTAACATTCTTAAGCACTTGGTTGCATTGTGAAAAAACATTACAGCAATTTTTATTTCACATTTTATTAAATAGACTATTCTGCACTGTAATATTTTATACAGTTATTGCCATAGAGTTCCAAAGCCCCAATCAGGTAAGGGTCATGACTATTCTATAATTACCATCTGTTTAGCTTTGTTAGTGTTTCTCATTATAACTCAGAAGGTCAATGATACTTTTCTGGATAGGAACTCAGCAAGACCAGAAGTAATAAAACAGTTCAGGCTAAGCAAGGTTCTGCTACTCCAACCCATGGACAGTTAATTAACCTGAATATAAAACTGTGAGCGCACTGGGAGACATAGAGAAGTTTGCAATATGGTAGATGCCCAAGTACAATCTTATTTGGTGGGTTTTCAACTATATTGTTTAATTAGAAGATATGCATATAAACTGTGGCAAAGAAAGATAAAATTTTGAAATAACGTGACGTTGTTTTTGAAAAAAAAATTTTCACAGATTATTTGGATGATTGCTCTGAATATAAATGAGTGGATCTGTGTTTCTTATCTTTGGCAGCAAATTTGAATCACCTGAGAACTTTATAAAGTGTCAAATATCTGGCTCCATCTCAGACTAATTAAGTCTGAATTTTTGGAGGATGGTATGCAAATATGGGTACATTTTTGTTCCGTGCTGCTAGCCTGCTAACAAGGTTGAGAACTGCTATTACAGGAGTAGGATTGTAGCGCATACAGCGGAGGCAACATACTACTATTAACATTCAAATGTAACCCTGGCCAATATGGATACATTTGGGAATAACTAGATTTTCTTTAGCTTTAATTCGGATTGCGTACATAGAAAGATTGGTGTAGTTCATGCATTAATTATTGTCTTTATTGACTTAATCACTTTAAAACTTAACATTTTTGAGCTCCTATATAGTGGTTACGAATCGGGCTATGAACCGCACGGTCAGCAGTTCGAAACTACCAGCTGTTCTGCGGGAGAAAGATGAGGTTTATCTGCTCCCGTAAAGATTTACAGCCTTGGAAACCCTGTACAGGGTCGCTATGGGTCGGAACTGACTCCACGGCACATAACAACAACAACATAGAAGAATTTCAGTTGTAAGAACCCAAAGACATTTACTCCTAGGAGAAAATTATTTTAGAATGCATGCCAAACGTCTTTCAAATTGCTGAATAGCATAGGGGATGTCTGTTTTATAGGGCTATGTGATTAATCTCTTAAGTAGGTAAAGAAAAAAAAGAAAGAAAGAAAGAAATTTGATATAATGCTATTATCTTAAGAATATAAATTCACATTACAATGACTAATAATTACGTAATACAGGAGTCCTGGTGTGACGTTGTGGGTTAATGCGCCTGACTGCAAAGCCATTTGAACTGCTTGGTCGGTGGTTCAAGCTCACCAGCTTCTCCTCGGAAACCCTATATAGGGTCGCTATGGGTTGTAATCGACTCGATGGCATTTAACAACAACAACAATAAAATATTACAACTGATAGGTTCATGATCAGTTCATTACTTTAAGGACAGGGCTAAAGACACTAACTTATCTATCAGGGTCACTGTGAATTGGAACCGACTTGACATTTAACAACAGCATGCCTTTCAGAAGGAATGTAGAAATCTCAATCTTAAATGACCAGAGTTCCTTCTATTTATCATTTATATTTGATTACTTCAAAGAGCAATATCTGTCGTTATTTAGTGCCATTGAGTTAGTTCCTACTCAAAGGGTTTCCAGGAGCGGTTGGTGAGTTTGAACCTGGCTGTTCAAACCACCTTGCAATCCAGCGCAGCATCTCGGAGAGTCACACCAAGACTCCATAAGGAATGTATAGGTTCATCTAAGTTTAGTTCTATGGAAAATATGAAATAAAATGCTGTTTATCATTTTAAAACTTCTTACACCTTGACTTTAAGGAGCTCTGGTAGCATAGTGGTTACGAATCGGGCTGTAGGCATTTCAAAACTGCCAGATGTTCCGCGGGAGAAAGATGAGGCTTTCTGCTCCTATAAACCTTGTGCAGGGTCACTATGAGTCGGAACCGACGCCACGATACTTAACAACACCACCTTGATTTTAATTTTCCAGTGTGAGATTTTTTTTAGTATTTTATTTATTAATTTAAAATGTCTCAAGAATATTTGCTATAGTCTCATTAAACTCCACACATTGTTTTCAAAAGATATTCTTTTCTTTTTGTTTTTTCAACTAGGACCCCTACTATGGCTGGTGGCTTATTTTCTATTGACAGAAACTACTTTGAAGAGATAGGAACTTACGATGCAGGAATGGATATCTGGGGTGGAGAGAATCTTGAAATGTCTTTTAGGGTAATTGCATTTTACTTTATTTTTTGACACTGAACATACTATGCACATATCAGACTCAGTAATTTACTGTCAAATCTTTTTTCATGAAGTGATGCAAATTACTAAACTGATCATTTTAATACATATTTACAAGTTTTGCTAGAGTCTTAACTGCATGCAATATTTACTGTTAAATGGGAAATTACAGGTCTTTTTAAAGTTAAAAAATCATTTTATTCTTATTAAAAATACATCAGGGCATTTCGTTTTTGAAATCAAGAAGGACTTTATATTTTAAATACGGCAATACCCTACTAAAGAACTTTATGTTTTTAAACTGAAACTTGAAAGTGTTCATGTGTGCTGAATTTGATAAGACTATTGATTACTTATTCAAATAACTTTAAGTGACCTGTGGATAAAATAACTCTGAATAGTATTTTAAGTAACACGAATGATTTTAAATTATGCAAATTCATTCATTAATGAACTTCCTCGTAAAAGAAAGTTGGGGCTCAGTCCCTGGAGAATATGATACTAGAAAGCATACAAATAGTATTACTATCTTAGTCTATTTAACATTTTAAATTATGGACATGCAAATGTGCTCCTATGCTAACATGTGGAAATGTATTGACATACTCTGATTTTCCTTCTCCAAGTCATGTATATTCATCATTTCAGTCATCAGTTATGTTAATAATACTGATGCTTTTCCTTCTTATAATTTAATCTAACGTTTTTAAACATTCTATAATTTTGCCCAAATTATTTGAATAATAAAATTATTAGAATTTAGATATTTTATATATTCATTTCAAGTTATGCCTATTAATTTTTCATTTAGAAAGCAAAGACATTTTAAGTTAACATAATAAAATGTATGTGGTTCTATGTAAGAAAATGTCAAAAATGGGATATATTTACTTTGAATTTCTATAATCTTAATTATTTTAGAAGGATTAGCATGACCTTGACCTTTTGGTTACAAACTCCCTTATGGTTGAATGTATGGAGAAGCACTGTGGCTCTGTTGGATAAGCACTGTACTGCTAGCCACCAGGTCAGTGGTTTGAGCCCACCAGTCAGGAAGGTAAGGAAGATGAGGATTTCTGCTTCTGTAAAGATTTACTGCTTTGGAAACTGTACAGGGTCACTATGAGTCACAACAGATTTAAAAACAAATGCCCAATTGTCTGAGAACATCATAATTCAGTGGACTTTTATTATTCTCACATTTACTATGTACGTATAGTCTGATGGAGCTTGCCCCAAAAGACATAGTACTGTATTGATTAATGTCTTGTAATGCGACCTATAATACGTCTTTGCTCAGCCAATGGAGAAATTTATGTAGCCAAACTTGTTGCTCAGTGTAGTTCTCAATGTGAAGAAAATCACTGATTTTTTTTAAAATAAGTTAATTTATCAGTCTACTACTCACAAACATCAAGCTGATTCCAACTCTTAGTGACTCTATATGACTGAGTATAATTGCTTCTTAGGATTTCCAAGAGTATACATCTTTACAGGAGCAGACAGGAAGAAGCTGGTTGGTTTGAATTGCTGACCTTCTGGTCAGCAATCCAAAGCTTAAACTCATTTGCCACCAGAGGCCCTTAGCTTATCAAAAATGTATAAATAAATAACTCTTGCTATTTTTTGCAATGATCAGACCATTATTTACTCATTCATTAACCAATATTTCTTGGGTGCTGTGCTGGGGTTACTTACAAAGGAACAAAAGCAACATAGCAATGTTACTTTTATCTATAATCCCATTCCCTACCTTTTTCATTTCTTTCCTAAAATGATGCACCTTTTTTCTTCTCACCTGGGAAGGTTGTGGAATACTTTGATAAAACATGACATCTTCAGGAAAAGTAATATGCATACCAATGAATAAAAATATATAAGAAGATCGTAGTTCATGTCAATATCACGTAGACAGAGAGAGCAAAACTGATAGCTCTGACTATGAGCAGATTCCTAAAATACTACTCAGGTTTCCTATGGTTGACTGTTCAAGATCATTAAGAAATAAAATATACTCTAGTGGGTATTTTTCAAGTATTTTAAACATATAAATGCCAAGAAAATTGGAAGACAGCTACCTGGCCAATCAACTGAAAGAAGTCCTTTTTGTACCCATTCCAAAGAAGGGTAACACAACAGAATACCCAAATCATTGATATCACATACAAATTAATTTTGTTCAAAATAATTCAAAAAGAGTTGCAGCAGTACATTGGCAGGGAATTGCCAGAAATTTAAGCCGGATTTCAGATGAGGACGTGAAATGAGGACTATCATTGCTGATGTTGGATGGATGTTGGTTAAAAGCATAGAAAACCAGAAAGATGGTTACTTGTTCTTTATTGACTATGCAGAGACATTTGACTGTGTGGATCACTGCAAACTATGGATAACATTATGAAGAACTGTTATTCCAGATGCTTATTTGTACTTATGATGAACCTGTACACAGACCAAGAGGCAGTCCTTAGCACAGAACAAGGGGAAATTCAATGGTTTAAAGTTTGTTACAAAATCACGAAAGGTGTGCGCCACAGTTGTATCATTTCACTATATTTATTCAGTCTGAATGTTGAACATACAATATGAAAACTGGAGTATAGGAAGAGGAATATGGAATCAAGACTGGAGAGTGACTCATTAACAACCACTGATATGCAGATGATTCAACCTTGCTTGCTATAAGTGAAGAGGCCTGGAGTTACTTACTGATCAAAGACTACTGTTTCAGTATGAATTGCACCTCAGTGTAAAGAAAACAAAACTCCTTACAAGTGGACCAATATATAGCATCATGATCAATGAAGAAAAGATTGAAGTTGTCAGAGACTTCATTTTGCCTGGATTCACAACACTCATGGAAGCAGCAGTCAGAAAATAAGATAATGGATTATAGAAGGCCAATCTGCTTCAAAAGACCCCTTAAGGGGTTAAAGAGCAAAGATATCAGTGTGAGAACTAAGGTGTGCCTGATCCAAGCCATGGCATTTTCAATAGCCTTATATGTATGTGAAATTGTGCAATGAATAAAGAAGACTGTAGATGCATTTGAAATTTGATGTTGGAGAAGACTATTAAAAGTACCATGGACTGCCAGAAGACCTTGAGGTTAGCAGCCTGACTTGTAACCACTATGCTACAAGCCCAGTTTGTTTGAATTATTCCTATTGATCTGATTTTAACAATCTACCTCTCAGGATTTCTATGTGGATTAGATGTAATAATATTTATTATTTTTTATAAACTATTGTATTATGGAAAGATTACTTTTCCTATTATTGATATTGGAGTCCTGGTGTGGCACCATAGGATAAATAGTCAACATCAAGGTTGGTTTGAATCACAAGGCCAGTGGTTCAAACTCACCAGTCACAACTCGAAAACCCTGTACAGGGTTGCAATGGATTAAAACCAACCTGATAGCACTTAATAACAACAATTGTTACTATTACAGTTATAAGTTATTTAAACAATAACCAATATTTTAACTAAGGACATGTATTTTAAACATCCCAATTTTATTTTTCTTCTAATAACAATGAAAATAGGCTAGAAGAAGCAAGAAATAGCTAACATCATTGTCTTTTACTAATCTTAGGGCAAAGCAATGAGTTTTGTAACAAATATTTGGTATACTTTTTTTTTGCAGAGATATTTAAATGAAATGTCTTCTGGTGTGAAATCCATTTCCCCCCCTAAATTTCTCAAGCAATGAAGTAGGGGAAAAAGGAGAGATGACATAATAAGGAATGGAAAGATAAAAGGCAGGGACTCCCATAGAACAGAATAATATGGGGAATGAGGTGGGAAAGTTTGTAGACCTTTGGGGATTTTAGTGTCTAGACTTTTTAAAGTATTAGAAAAAAATAGAGCATTTTCTAGAAATGCCTACACCATTCGAATTTTGACAATTGAAATTGCCAGTCATAAAAATTTGTTAGACAGAAGTCCATTTACACAGAAGCTGTCTGTGTTATTTCTGTTAGAGCACTTTACCTTTTTAAGAAAATACTCAGTAAATGCAAATCTGATCACATTGGATTTTATATTATTTTATAAAACTTGATTTTTTTTTTTTTGCTTTATTTCACCAGCTGTAGAAGCTAGACCATAATAGAATGTTTCAGTTAAGCAAATTTAATTGAAATAAATTCATGTGTTATTCATAACTATAGTGCAGATTATTTTGTTGTACACTTCTCTTTAAATGTGATAGTGTCCTCGTAAAGTTAATATAGAGATTTAGTAGCCAAAATGAATATTAATATTAATAATACTGTTTATGCCTCGCCGCCTTAAGGAACATAAACCAAAAATAATGATTCCATCCAGCAAACTTCTCTCTGGTAAAATATTGGGTCAGATTCAACCTTAAACACATTGCAAATAGCTTTAATTGATTGCTTTAGTTTTTTGTTTAGTTAGAATAGCTGGCATCTGTACCACCACTTTGTCTTAAACTATTACTTACACATATCACTATTCCAGGAAGGGCTTGTTTAATTTAAATCACAGGTAAAGTAACTCTTTTTCAGGGGTAACTGAAACAATGCTTTCTAGGCTATCCCACATCTGTTACATACTTTTTAAAGCATTGTGTCAGAAGATGCTTATCTGAAATAAATGTGATACAATTTCATTTTGAATTTTAACTAAAAGAAATATTGATTTGTAAACTTCCTTCCACCACTCATCTTGTTTATCGCTTTGTTGTACTGTGGTGAATTGCATGTTGCTGTTATGTTGGAACCTATGCCTTCCTAAATAGTAACAGAGTCATCCATGGTGGAAAAGGTTCTGTGGAGCTTCCAGATTAAGACAGACTAGGTAGAAGGACCTGTAAATCTACTTCTAAAAATATTGACAAGTATAAGTCAAGCTGCTAACCTCAAGGTCAGCAGTTTGAAACTATCAGCTGTTCCTCAGGAGAAAGTTGAGACTTTCTGCTCCAGTAATACAGCCTTGGAAACCCTATACAGGGTTGCTATGAGTGGCACATCACCACCACCACCACCACCACCACCACCACCAAACCTCAAGAATAGCTGTTGAACATAATCTGATATAGTGCTGGGAGATGAACCCTCCAAGTTGGAAAGCACTCAAAATAGAACAAGGAAAGAACTGCCTCTTCAAAGTAGAGTCACCCTTTTGATGTGAATGGAGTAAAAATTTTATGACCTGCATTTGCCTATGTGACATGACTCAGAAACAAAACAAAACAAAAAAACAGCTTCAAAAATCCATTAACAATTGGAAGGTAGAATATATGAAATATGTATCTTGGAAAATTGGAAATCTCCAAAAATGAGAAGGACTATATAAAGAATGATATCCTAGATATAATTGAGCTGAGATGGTCTCATGTTGGCCATTTTGAATCAGACAGTCATATGGTCTACTATGCTTGCAATGAGAAATTTAAGAGGAATGGCATATTCATGTCAAAAAGAACATTTCAAAACATATCCTAAAATACACCACTGACAATGATAAATTAATATCCACATACCTACATCGAAGACCAGTTAATATGACCATTATTCAAATTTATATGAAGAAATTAATGATTATTACCTCCTTCTGCAATCTGAAATTGATCAAGGAGCAAATCAAGGTTGATAATTGCTGTTGATTCCAGTGCCAAAATTGGAAACAAAGAAGGATTCGTACTTGGAAAATAAGGCTGTATTGATAGAAATGAGGCAGGACATCACATGAAAGAATTTTGCAACACTGATGTCTAATATGTTGCCAAAATCTTTTATCAACAACATAAATGATGACTGTACACATGAACTTCACTGGAGGCAATATACATGAATAAAATTGACTACATCTGTGGAAAGAAGTGATGGAAAAAATTACTGTCACTATTCAGAACAAGGCCAATGGCTGACGGTGGAACAGATCATTAATTGTTCATATGATAGTTCAAGTTGAAGCAGAAGAAAATCAAACCATCCATAAAAATCAAAGGTAAAAAAAAAACATATTTTACCTGAATTCAGAGACAATCTCAAGAACAGATTTGATGAATTGAACATTGATAAACAGATGAGTTGTGTGATTACATCAAGGATATACATAAAGAAAGCAGAGATTACCAGAAATGTATTTAACTGTGTTTTATTGACTATGCAAAGCGATTTGACTGTGTAGCGCATAACAAATTATGGCCAACATTACAAAGAATGGGAATTGCAAAACACTTAACTATACTCATGTAGAACCTATACTTAGACTGAAAGCCAGTCTTTTGAACAGAACAAGGGAATACTACATACTTTAAAGTCAGGAAAGCTGTGCATCAGAGATGTAGCCTTCCACCATAGTTATTCAGTCTCTATGCTGAGCAAATAAACTGAAAAGCTGGACTGTGTGAAAAACTCAGCATTAGAATAGGAGAAAGGCTTATTAATGTCCTACAATATTCAGATGATACAACCTTACTGATAATTAAGAGAATGTGAACACTAGCTGATGAAGACCAAAGACTATAGTGTTCAGTATAAATTAAAATGATAAATAAATAAAATTAAATAAAATGAAAATCATGGCAAGTGGACCAATAAAGAACACCATGATAAATGGAGAAAAGATTGAAGTTGGCAAGGATTTAATTTTATTTCAATACAGAATCAAAATCCATGGTAGAAGTGAAGAAATCAAATACATTACATTGGAAAAATCTGCTATAATAGAGCTCTTTAAAATGTTTAAAAGCAAAGATGTTGTTTTGAAGACTAAGGTGTGCTTGACCCAAATGTTGGTAGCTTCAGTCACATTTTATGCATGCAGAAGATAAAAACTGATAAGGAAAACTAAAGAAGAATTTCAAATGTGGTATTGGTGGAGAATATTGAATAGCCCATAAACTTCCATAAGAACAAACAAATAGTCGTAGAAGAATTCTAGGGAGCCAGGATGCTCCTTAGAATTTGTAAAGTAGAGAATCAGCAAAAAAGACAAAGACCCTTGAGAAAATGAATTGACATCATTTCTGCAACAATGGGCTCAAACATAGCAATGATTGTAAACATGGTGCAAGATTTGGCAGTGTTTCCTTCTGTTGAATTTTGGTCTGGCTGTGTGGGCTAATGCATCAGACTGCACAATCGTTTAATCTGCAAGGTTGGTGGTTCAAGCTTAGCAGCTGTTCTTTGGAAACCCTATACAGGGTGGCTATGGGTCGGAATCGACTTGAAGGCACTTGACAACAACAACAGTGTAACTAACTCAACAGCATCTAACAACAAAATGCTCCTTTAAAACAAACAAATAAACAACATGCAAATTAGACATTAGTCTAGCATTAATAGAAATACTTGTTTTGCTGTTTATAATTGTAATAGACAAAGATTTGATAAATAAATCTCCTCTTTCAAAATTTCCTGTTCAACAAATTGGAATATGAGAATAGAGCTATATTAGATAGTTTCTAATGTGATACTGTACCTTGTAAACATGCTACATGCAATATGCAAGAAATATAAAGCATTTCAGGAGATTTAAGATTATAGGAGCTCTGGTAGCGTCGTGGTTACGAGTCAGGCTGCCAACCTCAAGGTCAGCAGTTTGAAACTACCAGTGGTTCCGCAGGAGAAAGATGAGGTGTCCTGCTTCCATAAAGATTTATAGCCTCAGAAACCCTGTGCAGGGTCACTATGAGTCGCAACTGACTCCACGGTACTTAGCAACAACAACATCAACAAAGATTGTAGAACTTGGAAGAACAAACAAGATGGTGGATCAGGTGGATGTGTAGCAAAGAGCTCTGCCAACAACACAGCATACCCGACCAAGCAGTCTCAGGGGATGGTCCCAGAACTCTGAACCACATATAAAGGAATACTTAGAAGGTTGGAAGGCTCACAGCTGGGGAAATTTG
>NW_006408530.1:3898936-3900084 GCF_000296735.1 Chrysochloris asiatica | reverse complement strand
TGAATGTGAAACTGATGATGTGCCCTGTAAACTTTCACTCAATCCACAATAAAAAACCTTAAATTAAAAAAAAAAAAAATGATTGTAGAACTTGGTGTTAATCTTCAGTTGTATTTTAAATCCATGTCATTAATTCTTAAAGTAATATTTAAAAATAATTTATTCATGGTTAGTACCACTCAGAATTGATTTTTAGAGCAAAATCATTTATTTGCATCCTACTGGTTGCATCTTATAAAAATTACCAGTATGAAATGAACAGTATGAAAACTCACATTAAAATAATTCAGAGTAAAGCAATGAACAACACGCAAATTAGGCATTAATCAAACATTAGCAGAAATACTTGTTTTGCTATTTATAATTATAATACCAAATAAAGACAAAAATAAATTACATGACTCAGAGAAACAGAGAATGGGATGAGGTCTTGTGCTCTTATAAATCCTTTTTCTGGTGCCAACTTTGTCATTTGGAGATTCTTAGAATCCCCGTATGCTGTTTCCAGCTACAAGGCTAGAACAAATGTGCACTTTTCTATTCCTCTGACATCATGTTCAGTCTGACATCATCCACCCATTTACATTCACCCGTTTGGCACTTCTTTCTCTCACCCTAGCCATTTTAAGCTAGGTCAGATCTCACAAGTTACAAGGATAATAAGTCCTTCAGTCTCCCAAAAAGGCAAATGTTGGTAAAAAGCTGCGGGCCTTACTCGGTTCCTTTACTCTGGCTTGCTGGGTCTCACTACTGCCTTGTGTTCAGTAATTCACTGGAACAACTCACAGAACACACATAAAGTCCTGTACTTAAAATTACAGATTTACAATAATGAAAAATACATAAATCATGATTAACACAAAGAACATAGTGAGAAGTTAGGAAGGGTTCTGAATGTGATACCCTCCAACATACAGGTTGTCATTTTCCAACAAGGAAGCCCATAGAGCTTCCAAGTCTGAAGCCTTTATTGTTATCATTATATAGTCATGATTGGGATCTCACTGTATAGACATAACTAGGGTCATGTTGCACATGCACTATCGAAATATCATTGTTGATGTTGTTGTTGTCGGAACCGACTCATAGCGACCCCATGCACAGCAGAACGAAACAATGTCCGATCCTGGGCCAACCTCACTACCGCT
>NW_006408530.1:3895811-3897361 GCF_000296735.1 Chrysochloris asiatica | reverse complement strand
GATCAATCAGTGTTTCATTCTGTTTTTCATAGGGTTGCTATGAGTCGGTACTGACTCAATGACACCTAACAACAGCAACAATCATCAAATACTTCAGTCTTAAATTGAGCAACATACAACAAAGATGCATTGATAGTTACTGGTAACTGGAATACTAAAGTTGGAAACAAAGAGGAAAGATTGTTGTTGTTGTTGTTAAGTGCTGTTGAGTTGATTCTGACCCATAGTGACCCAGTATAGGGTTTCTAAGGAGCAGCTAGTGAGCTTGAACCACCAACCATGCAGTTCAAATGGCTTTGCAATCTGGCCCATTAACCCACTCTGCCACACCAGGACCAAGAATAAGGATAAGTAGTTGAAAAATATGGCCTTGGTAATAGAAATCAAGACAAATGACTTCTTCATTGCAAATAACTTTTCACGACATCATAAATGGCAATTAAACTTGTGGACCTTAAAAAAGGGAATACACAGGAATCTGGTGAACTACATCTGTGGGGAAAAATGATGGATAAGCTCAATATCGTCATCCAAAACAAGGTCTGGAACAGACTGTCAATTGTTTATAGGCAAGATCAGGCTGAAGCTAAAGAAACCCACAAGAGCCAAAGTATGACATTAAACATATCCCATCTGAATTTAGAGACCATCTTAAGAACAGATTTTTTGCTTTAGACTGAAGATCAGAAGAGTTGTGAGATGACATAAAGAACATCATATATGAAAAGAGTATACTGAGCAAATTATACAGAGAAGATGGACTATATGAAGAATATTGTGGTATCAGGATTAGAGGAAGACTCATTAAAAACCTGCAATATGCAGATGATACAACCTTGTTTGCTGATTTGTGAAAAGGACTTAAAATACTTGATGTTGAAGGTCAAAGACTATAGCCTTTGGTATGGTTGCACCTCAATGTAAAGAAAACAAAAATCCTCACCACTAGAACAATAAATAACATCATCATAAATGAAGGAAAATTGAAGTCATCAAAGACTTAATTTTGCTTGTATCCACCATCAACACTCATGCTAGCAGCAGCATTAGGCAAGTCTGCTTCATAAGACCTCTTTAAAATGTTTAAGAGCAAAGATGTCAATTTGAAGATTAAAGTGTACTTGACCTAAGCCATATGCATATGAAAGTTGGACAGTGAATAAGGAAGACTGTAGAAGAATTGATGCATTTGAGATTTGATGTTGGAGAAAAATATGAAAGTTACCATGGACTGCCAGAAGAACAAACAAATCTGTGTTGGAAGAAGTACAACCAGAATGCGACTTAGAAAACAAGATGGTAAGATGTCGTTTCACAATATTCAGGCATATTATTATAAGGGTCCATTCCCTGGAGAAGACATCATGCTTGGGAAAATTGATGGTCAGCAAAAAAGAGAGAGACACCCAGCGAGATGAATTTGCACCGATGCTGCAGAAATTGACTCAAGCGTAGCTGCAATTGTGAGGAATAGCACAGGATCGGGCTGTACCTTGTTCTGTTGTACATAGTGTCATTGAGTCCTAACCAACTTGACAGTACCACCACCA
>NW_006408530.1:3860243-3895276 GCF_000296735.1 Chrysochloris asiatica | reverse complement strand
CTGTGAAGTCAGTTCCGACTCATAGTGAACCTGCACTGGGTTTCTGAGGCTGTAAATCTTTATGGGATCAGAAAGCCTCATCTTTCTCCTGATTAAGGACATTATGTCATGATAAATGTATTGATAATAAAAAGTTTAACAGCATAAGAGGTCTTTATTGCAAATTGGTGGTATTCCCTGTACATACTGAAAGACTAAGGACTTGGACAGCCAAGAAAATTAAGGAATGATGGAACTCTGAAAGATAAAAAGGAATTAAATGCATAAAGAGAGAAAGCAATGGAATGAAATAGTTCAACATTAAAATGTATAAAATATAACTTTTATTTCCATTAATATGTAAAACAGAGGAGGCAGGGTTTCGTCAGAAATACACATTGGAAATACATTTTGTTAGAGCATCACTCTAATTTGGAAAGTTTTGTTTTTCTGTACAATTTAAAAAAAAAAATGCACCTTTCATATTTTTCTCCAACACCATAACTCAAATGCATATATATATAGGATGATAAATTAGTTTCAAAAATTAATTTTTGAACTTTGATAAAAACATTTTTGACAATGATGTTCTTTTAAAAATACAGGGATAATTCAAATATTCAAAATAGACTAAGCAGAGTGTTCCTGAAGAACGCCACTTTGGGAGAAACATGATCAAATTTTGGGGCTGTTTTATGATACTTCTATGCTTATGTGTATAGATTGCCTATACTATCCATGTTACCTTACAAAACCTTTATGGTCTTCTGACCACAAATCTGAAGGACATCAATTTAATTTTTCAGATTTATGGTGAAAACAGAGCTGAATGATAAAACGTTAATCTGTTCAGAAGTATTGACCAAGAGATTTTGACACATTCTGGCATATCTGTATTTTACTAGAGCCTGCCTCCCTTTAAGTGTGCTTAAACATAAGAAAAAGATGCGTTATCATGCTGATTTATGTACATGATGGTGAATCTGCACTCCACTTATATTAAAACACCCATCTATGTCCATGGCTGTTGACAATATTGAGCAGGCATGTGAAATGATTCTGTTGAATAGGCGAGAGATACTGGATTATGTAGCAAATCATTTGCAAATTAGCCATGGCTCTGCCTATGAAATAATCCATGACAGACTTGGGTTTTGAAAAGATGGGTACAGAAACAAATCATGGAAGAGCATAAACAGATGAGTTTGGACATCTACAAACAAAATTTGAATCGATATTCGAAGGAAGGTAAAAGTTTCTTAACAAGAGTCATTACTGGTGACAAGACATTGATTCAACACTAAGAGCCTGAGAGTAAACGACAGAGTGTGGAATGTAAACATCCTCAATCACCGACAATGAACAAGTTCAAAAGTCAACCAACAGCTGGAAAATTGATGCTTACAGTTTTCTGGATTCTCAAGGGTCAGTATTGGAACACTATCAGGAAAATATTCAACAATCAACAGTGCTCATTACAGTGAGATGCTCACTAGGAAATTAAACGTAAACTTCGGACTAAATGCAGAGGACTGCTATCCAAGGGCATTGTGATCTTGCATGAAAATGCATGTATGTCCATACACCTCTGTCCACATGCTGACACTCTGCAAAAACTTTGTTTTGTGGTGTTAAAGCATCCTCCCTGTATTCCTGAACTTGCTCCACTGAACGTTCATCTGTTTGGTCCCCTGAAATCCGTCCTTCAAGGACCAAGATTCAACTCTGACGAAGTGAAGACAATGATGCATTCATGACTTGCAGCTCAACCTAAACATTTTTTAATAAGGGAATATGAAAGCTTGTTAACAGATGGACAAATTGTATTGAATTGTAAATCAAGGAGATTATGTTGAAAAATGATGTATTTGTCTTTTCTCAAAGTTGATTAAAATAAATTCTACAACCTGAGTGTGGATAATTTTTGACTCACCTGCATATAATGCCTGACATAATCTGATAATGACATGTTTCAGGATTGTTGTTCTTCCTCCTCTAAGTATGTGCTGCTATGAATTGGTTTTGCATTGTTTTATAAAATCTGGGTTCCATTTTTCTCATATAAATTAGGAAACTCGATGTCATAATCTCCAAAAATACTTCTACTTATGAAATGTTAAGATTTACATGAATATTTGTGGTGGTGTGTTGTAAATTTGCTTCTGGCTCATAGTGACCCTGCATAGGGTTTCTGAGGCTGTAAATCTTTGCGGGAACAGAAAGCCTCATCTTTCTACCATGAAACAGCTGGTAGATTTGAACTGCTGACCTTGAGGTTAGCAGCCCAACTCGTAACCACTACACTGCCAGAGCTCCTTACTTAAATATTGGTTGTGGTTAAAAGAGATCCATCTATTAGTGAATTCAAATGTAGTTTGAAAACATGTTATTCAGGAAATTTACTCTTTAATTTTCAAATATTTACTTTGTACCAGTCGATGAGCATATGGATATAAAAAGACGAAGACAGACAAAGTTCCTTGTTTCTTGAAGCTTATGATAGAGGAATATGATCTATTGACAATAAATGACTAAATAGGAAAATTAGCCTCTTAATTTCAGATAATGCTATCTACTAAGTAGAGTGATTGTGAGTAGAGCAAGTCGTGATGTGGGGAGTTGGGGATGAACAGTGCATTACTTTACATTGTAGGGCAAGACATCTAAGAAAACATTTGAACTGAGACCAAAGTGAACAAAAGTATTAACCTTGTGAGGATCTGAAGGACAAGCATTTAAGATAGAGCTTACAGTAAATAAATGCAAAGAGCCACTGGCAACAATGAAATGAGGAGCTGATTCTCTCCTTCCAGGTCTATGAGATTACAAATGGCCTAGAACAGTTGGAAAGGAAAAACTTTCTTCGAGGATTCCTGGATTAATAAGGAATTCATTCTTTCAGAGTAATATTTTGGTTTTTTTGTTGTTGTCATTTAATTTTATTTTTTGTTGTCAAGTGCTGTTGGCAGTTCTGACTCATAGCAACTCTGTATAGAGTTACTGAGGAGTAACTGTGTGCTTGAATTGCCAATCTTTTGGTTAGCAGTCCAGTGCTTATCCTACAGTGTCAGGCCAAGATTCGATGCCTTTATTGTTATTTGTTGTTGTTAAGTGCCATGAAGTCAGTTCCAACTCTTAGTGACCCAATATAGGGTTTCTGAGGAGCTGCTAGTGAGTTTGAACCTCTCTGACCTTGTACTTCAAATCAATCCTACATTCCAGTGCTTATCCTACAGCGCCACACCAGGACTCCTATTATAGAACTGTTACAATATATGAGTAAAGATTTTTCTGTAAAGAAACCTCAAGTATCTTTCATCTCCAGGCCACTGCCATCAAGTTGGTTCTGGATCATAATGATCCTGTAGGACAAAGGAGAAAAAAGGAAAACTGGTCCACAGAATTTCCCAGGCTGCAAAGCATTTTTCAACTGTTTGTTGTAAATTTAGTTAAGGTTTACAGAATAGATCAAATCAGACTTGCATTCCAGAAATCATACACTTTTTTGTCTTTATCTCAATGATTACAATCCCCTCAATGTAACATCACTTATTCCACTTTCTTGTTGTGGTTCTTACATTCATTCCTCCTTCTTTCCAAAGACTTCAGAATATTGTCCTTAGGTAAATGCTGCTCTTTTGATCTCAGGTGAACGGTGTAGATCTCAGGTCTATAGTGTATGTATCTCATTTCTGTTATTGTCCCCCACCCTACGTATATCTTGGCTGAAAATTGAGTTATATGGGTGAGTTCAGTACCAGACCTGAAGGGTGACCAAGGGCCATATTCTCAGAGTCCCAACAGTCTCTATCTTATCTGACCAGTAAGTCCGTTTGTTTGTATGACTTTGAGTTTTGTTCCACATTTTATACCATTCTATCCAGAGTCTTCTAATATCCCTTTCAAAGCAATGCCAAATTGGTATTGGTAGCCAGGCACCCTCTAGACCTTTTGGTTTCAGGATCCAGGAGATTGGTGTTCATTAATCCACTAAACTAATTGTTTCTAAGCATATTCAATTTCCATTACTCTTCTTTTCGCAAAACAGGGTAAGACCAATAGCTGCACCTCAGATGGCCATCCATGAACTTTTAAATTCCTAGTCAGAACTCATTAAAGTAGGATGTAGAACATTGGCTTTGAGGACTAGGTTATGCCAGTTAACCACGGCATCCCCTAAAACCATGGTCCTGGGACCTCATGCTCTGTGTCTCATTCCCTTAAAGTGTTTGTTAAGGTCTATGGAGTTCATAGTTTTGTTCATTATTTTGCCCCCTTTGTGGTGCTAATGGGTTAATGCATTAGACTGCAAGGTTGGTTTTAACTACAAGATCAGCAATTCAAGCTCATCAGCCACTCCTAGGAAACCCTATGCAGGGTTGCTAAGAGTCAGAACCAACTTGACAACACTTAACAGCAACAACATACTTCACCACAGTCACTGATATATGTGAAGCAATGTAAATATTCATGTGCGAATATCCTGCCAAGCTTTTATATATTTGTGGGAATACTTCCACTTTCCCTCCTACAGCTATTCACCCTGTGTGTCTACCCTTGTAGGAACTCACAGATCACTGTTATTGAAGGTTTGGTATGTAACAGAACTTACCTTTGTTGTCTTTAATTTTTTACTGCTTCCATGTCTTCTCCTGCCTTCATCATTCTGTCAATCTTCCTTTTGTGTTATACGGCTTTCCCTGTCACCCAAGTTAACAATATCTATCCTCTACCCAGTTAATTAGTCCCCCATTCCCTTCCAACTCTAGTAACCATCAAAAAATGTTTATTTTAGTGTTAAAACCTTTTCTTGACTTTTTGCAATAGTGGTCTCATTTGTCCTTTTGTGATTGACTAATTTCACTCAGCATTATGTATGTCCTCCAGGTTCATCCAAGTTATGAGGGTGTTTTTCAGACTCATAATTATTCTTCATTGTTACATAGTATTCCATTGTATGTGTGCACCTATGTTTGTTTATCCATTCTTCCATCAGTGGTAATATAGGTTGTCTTCATCTTTCTGCTATTGTGAATAGTGTTGAGATCAACATGAGTGTGCATATATCTTTTCATGTCACGGCTCTTATTTCTGTAGAGTATTAAATAGAGGGATTGATGGGTCGGTCATATGGTATTTCTATTTCCAACTTTTTGAGGAAGTGCCTTACCATTTTCCACAGTTGTTGTTGTTGTTAAGTGACTTCAAGTCGATTCCAACCCACAGAAACCCTGTATAGGGTTTCCAAGGAGTAGCTGGTGAGTTTGAACCACCAATGTTGCAGTTCAAATGACTTTGCAGTCTGACGCATCAGCCCTCATTGCCACACCAGGATTCCCTTTTCCACAGGATTCCAACCTCAATGTGGTTGCAACATTTTACAATTCTACCAGCAACTAGGAGTTTTCTAGTCTCTCCACACCTTCATCAGTATTTGTTATTTTCTGTTATTATTATTATTTTTTAATCTTGCTATTAATGCTTGCGTGAATTTATACCTCATTGTTGTTTTAATTTGCATTGCTTTAAAGCTGTTCCTTGGAAACTCTATACAGGGTTGCTATGGATCAGAATTAACTCAACGGCACTTAACAACAACAACAAAAGCTATGAATGCTACTATTTCTTCTAATATTTGTTGGCCATCTAAATGTCGTCTTTGCTGAAGTGTCTATTTATATCTTCTGCCCAGTTTTTAATTGGGTTATTTGTCTTTTTCTTGTTGTGGTGATGAAATTCAATATAAATTTTAGAGATTAGTTCCTTGTCTGGTATGTCATTGCTGAAAATTTTTTTTCCCAGTCTGTGGGTTCTCTTTTCACTCTTTTGGTATAATATTTTGATACCCACAAGATTTTGTCTAATTTTTAGGAGGTCCCAGTCATCTAAGGAGTCCTGGTATGGTGCTGTGGGTTAATGAGTTTGACTGCAAAGTCAGTTTGAACCACAGGTCAGCAGTTGAAGCTCACCAGCTGCTCCTTGGAAACCCTATACAGGATCGCTATGGGTTGGACCCAACTTGACCCAACAATCATCTAAGTTGTCTTCTGCTATTTGTGCATTTTTTGCTATGTTTGATACTGTATGTATGCCATGTATTAGAACTCCTAAGTTTGTCTCTATTTTTTTGTTGGTGATCTTTATAGTTTTAGGTTTCATATTTAGGTCTTTGATCTATTTTGAATTCAAAGACCTAAATGTAAAATTTGAGATATGGTGTGAGATAAGTGTCTTGTTTCTTTCTTCTACAAATGGAAACCCAGTTATACCAGCACCAAAGAGATACATCTTTTCCCCATTTTCATGTGTCCCTTTGTCAAAGATCAGCTGCCCATAGGTGCATGGATATATTACTGTGTTCACAATTCTGTTCCATTGATCTATGTGTGTTTCCGTATCAGTGCCAGGCTCTTTGACCACTGTGACTATAGTAGGTTTTGAGATTGGGGATTGAGAGGTCTCCTATTTTGTTCTTCTTCTGTAGTAATGCTTTGCTTATTCAGGGTCACTTTCCTTTTGATATATACTTGGTGATTAATTTTTTCCATCTATTCAATGATTGGGGTTGGAATCTAGATTGGGATTGCATTATCTCTGTAGATTACTTTGGTATTATTGACATTTTCACAATGTTAAGACTTCTTAACCATGTTCATGGCATATTCTTCCATTTATGTTGATCTGTTTTGGTTTCATGTGGTACTGTTTTGTAATTTGCTTTGTATAGACCTTTTGTTTCTCAGCTAGGTTTATTCCTAAGTATTTCATCCATTGTGTGTCTATTGTAAATGGTACTGTTTTCCTGATTTCCTTTTCAGAGTTCACTTTATTTGTGTAAAGGAATTCAGCTGATTTTTGTATGTTAATTTTGTACCCTGCCACTTTGCTGAATCTTTCAATGAGCTCAAATAATTTTTTCACCAACCTTTAGGATTTCCTATGTACAGAATCATATCTTCAAATAAAGAGTTTTACTTCTTCTTTGCCAATATGTTGTTGTTAAATGCACCAGTTAAGAGAAAGAATAGAGATTTAGTAAATCTATATTGCGTTGGTTCTGACCCATAACAACCCTGTATAGGGTATCCTAGGAGCAGCTGGTGAGTTTGAACTGCCAACCTTTTGGGTTGTAGTACAGTGCTGATCCTACTGAGTCACACTTTGCCAATGTTGGCGTTTAGTTTCCCTTTCTTAGCTTACAGCTCTTAGGATTTCCAGTACGTTTTGAATACGAATGGTGATAAAGCAAGTCCTTGTCTTAAATACAATGTTTTCTGCAGAGTGTTCCATGTAAATTGGAAAAGAATGTGTATTGTGCTGTTGTTGTGCAGAGTGTTCTGTATAAGTCTATGAGGTTGACTTGGTTAGTTTTGTTGTTTAGTTTTTCTTTGTTGAGTTTCTTTCTCATTGTTCAGGTCAGCTTTTCAGGCTCACTAGCTGCCCCTTGAAAATTCTATACAGGGTCACTATGGGTCAGAACTGACTTGGTGGCACTTAACAACTTAACAAAAACAATACTGTAGAGTTGTTTACTTCTTTAATTCTGTTAGAGTTTATGTATTTTAAGACTTTTAAATGGAGAGTATAGGTATTTTCAGGGTTAGGTTCTCTTATTCAATTGACTCTTTAATCATAAAATAATACAGGAGTCTTGGTGTAGTGTTGCAGGATAATGCCCTGGACTATAAGATTGGTTTGAACCTCAAGGTCGGCAGTTCAAACCCATCAGCTGCTCCTCAGAAACCCTACACAGAGGCCCTATGAGTCAGAACAAACTATAATGCACATAACAACAAATATCTCTCATGCTACTTTTTGCCTTTAAAGTGTGTTTTTTCAAAAATTAATATTGCCAAATCTTCTTGTTTATGGTTGCTTTACCTTGATATATTTTTCCATTCTTTGATTTGTAGTCTATTTTTGTCATTTTGTGTAATCTGTATCTCTTATAGACAGCATATTCGAGGATCCTGCTTTCCTACCCATTCTTCTATTCAGTCTCTTAACTGGTGAATTTAATCAATTTGCATTCAATATAATGATCAATAACTATGGTTTGTTACTTCACTTTGCAGTGTGATTTATTTTGCTAGTACTGGTTTCTCTATTCCACATTATTTTTTGTGCTGAGTTCATTTTATTTGTGGGTTTTGTCATTTTTCTTTTTTGCATTTGTTTTAATGCTTACTAATCTCTGTGAGTTTCCTCTTTTTATTATTTTTATGAAAAGTTTCATTAATTTTCTTTTGTGTTACCTGGTGATTCTTACATTGCTTCTCAATTTTAAAATCGTTTTTATCTTGGAATCTACTTAACTTCCTTGCCGTTTTGAAGTTCTATATGAAACAAAAGTTTCATTTGTAGTTGTCATCATTATAAAGTGATATCTCTGGTTTCCTGTTTTTAGTCTTGTCAGTTTGTTTTACTTTGTATACTTCTATATCTGGATTGACTTCTGAGTGTTGTTATCATATATGTTAATCTCAGATTGTCATCTGCTATTGGTTCTCTTTCCAAAGATATCCCTTTAGTACTTATTTTTTGGTAAAGTTAGTCTGGTTATTACAAATGTCTTAGGTCATTTTAAAATTTGTTGTTAGGTGCCATCAAGTTGGTACCTACTCATAGTGACTCTATGACCAACAGAAGGAAACACTGTCCAGTCCTGGGCCAACCTCACTACTGTTGCCATCCTTTAGCCCATTGATGCTGCCACTTTGCCAATCCATTGCACTGGGGTCTTCCTCTTTTTCTCTGACCCTCCACCTTTCCAAACATGATATCTTTCTCCAGCGACTGGTCCCTCGTGACAATATGTCTGAAGTATTAGAGACGAACTTTGGCCATCTTGGCCTCCAAGGAACACTGTGGATGCACTTCTTCCAAAACAGATCTGTTTGTTCTTTTGGCAGCCCATGGCACTCTCAATATTCTCCTCCAACACCATAACTCAAAAACATTCTTCTACAGTCTTCCTTATTCACTGTCCAGCTTTTGCATGCATATGAGGTTATTGAAAATACCATGGCTTGAGTTAGGCGCAATTTAGTCCTCAAGCTAACATTTTTGCTCTTCAACACTTTAAAAAGGTCTTGTGCAGCAGATTTGCCTAATGCAATAGGTAATTTGATTTCTTTACAACTACTTCCATGAGTGTTGATAGTTGATCCAAGAAGAATGGAGTCTTTGACAACTTCAATTTTTTCTCCGTTGATAAGAATGTTGTTTATTGGTCCAGTGGTGAGGATTTTTGTTTCCTTCACATTGAACTACAGTCGATACTGAAGGCTGTGGTCTTTGATCTTCATCAGTAAATATTTTAAATCCTCTTCACTTTCAGCAAGCAAGGTTGTATCATCTGCATACCACAGGTTGTTAATGAGTTTTCCTCCAATCCACATTTTTTTCATATAACTCAGCTTCTCTGATTATTTTAAAATTTACAGCTGCCCTAATTTTACCATCATACATAAGGAATGATTACACTGAATATGTGATTCTCAATCGGCAGTTTTTCTTTCAGAGTTTTATATATGTCATCCCATTGCCTTCTTGCTTACATGATTTTTGCTGAGAAATCAAAATTTAGTCTTATTGTTTTTCCTTTGTAGGTAACTTTTTGGTTTTCCAGTACTGCTCTCAGGATTCTTTCCCTGTTTCGAAGTTTTCAAAGTTTGATTATGGTATCTTTTGGTGATTTTCTTTTGTAGTCTCTCCTGTTGGGGTTTCTTCACTTTATCGAATACTTATCTCCTTGTCTTTCTAAGAGGGTTACAAATGTGGACTTTTCAGTTAGCAGTCTAGTGCTTATCTTATAGGGTCATACCAGGACTCTAAGCACACATAAATTATTCCTCTTGATGGTGTTCCACGGATATCTTAGACTTTCTTCATTTTTTTTCTTAGTTTTTCTGAATGCTCTTCTATCAGACTGTGTTGAGAACTTTGTCTTCAGGGTCACTAATTTGATCTTCCACTGATCCAAATCTACTCCTTTCTCCTTTCAATGTATTATCTATTTCTAAATTCATAGTATTAATCTTTCTGATTTCTATCTACAGACTTTGTATTATTTCTAATTTTTCATTTATTTTGTTTGTTTGCTCTTGGAGTATTTCCCTGAAATTTTTTTAGTGTTTTCTGTGTTCTCCTTACTTTCATTTGTAGCTTTCTCAACCTTTCTCTCAATCTATTGAAGGAAGCTAAATATTGTGGTTTTTAAATCTTTATCAGGTGATTTCAATACCTTTTCTTCCTCAGAAACATTTTCTGACTCTGCATCTAAGTCGCTTGTTTGAACTAGTCTTAGTCAGTTGTTTGAACTCGTCTTGTTTGAACTCTTTCCACATTTGAACTGAAATTATCTGTTGTCTTTGGGATAGTATGATATTGTTGTATATGAATTTAGTTGGTAAATGCATGTTGGTCTGTAATAGGCACTCACCACCTGCCTCCTGGTGAATGTGGTTAGTGTATAGAAATGAGTGCACATTTCTTCATTTGCTGTTTGTGCAGCACAGTTCAGGGTGGGATAGGCTGGTGTCGACTGCTGTCTATCATTGATCAGGTGTCTTAGGAGCTGATAGTGGTTCTTGTGCAGTGGTTGGTGTTGCAAAGGGTGTGATTTTGGCTTGATTTTATGGACATGGTTCCTGTATCCTTTTTGGTGGGAAAGAAGAAAATACAAACACAAAAAGAATAAAATAAAAAATAAATCAGCATCAGTAAAGAAGAGAGTAGAGTTCAGAGAGAGACAAACAACAGGGAGCAGTAAAGGGAAGTATAAGAAATTAAAAGAAAAACGTGAAATAAAATAGCAAAAGAAAATTAAGAAAGAAAGCAAAAATAAGATAAATAAAATTAGGGAATGTGAAGGAGAAACGATATAGTGACAAGAGAATAGTAAAGAAAAATCAAGAGAAAAACAGCAAGGAGAAGGAGGAAAGGGTGTAAAAGAGAAACAGATGAAGAGAAGAAAAATTAAATCAAAGCAAAGGAAGATTAAAAAAAAAATAGAAAAGAAAGAAACAAGGGAAGAGAAAGAGACGAGTAAGAGAAAAAAAGAAAAGAAACAATGTAAGGAAAAAATAGGACAAAGTCTAGACTTAGAGTGGTGATTGTGGGTGGCTTCTGCCAGTCAAGGAGTTCAAAAGGTAGGAGGGAAGAAATGAGAGGAAGTCATGCCCAGCCTTAAGTGGCATTCCTCTTGGCCTACTTGTTGTCTATGATCAAGGTCTATAATTTATTTTAGGATTATCAACACAACTTGTAGGACTGGTCCCTACAAGTTGGAAGTTAAAGATATCTCAACTGTTCAAATTTTCCAACATAATATACCCCTACATTGTCCTTGATATCCATCACCACTCCTCCCTACCCTCAAGTCCCAGGGTTCTGAAACAGGATGTAACGTCTCACAAAATTCACAATTGATAGAAGAAATTGCTCATGAATTATGGAGGTTGGCAAATCCCAAATCCATATTTCAGAGATCAATTTAGAGGAATCTTCTCACCTACGTGATTTCAGGAGCTGAGAAACCCAAATCAGTTGGTCAGATAACAGGATGTTGATGCATGAATCTTCAGGACCTAGTGAATCAGCTCAGTTGATGGGCCTAACATCCCATAAACTGGATGTCAGACATAATGAGCCAGGTGCAAGATCCAAGGTAAGAGAGCTAGCTTGTCCAAAGCAATCTTGTAAATTGGAGTCAGTTCATGCCTCCAAGGAAACTAAGGTTGATGACTTGAAGCACACTCTAATAAAGAAGGAGCTTCCTTAATCTATATTATTGTTGTTTGTTGTTAGATGCTGTGGAGTCAGTACCAATGTATGATGACTTTATGCACAACAGAATGAACACTGCTTGGTCATGGGCCAGCTTCACAATCTTTGCTACACTTCAGCACATGCCACTGTGCAATCCATCTTGTTGGGGGTCTTAGTTTTTGCTGACCCTCCACTTTACCAAGCACTTTACCTTCTCCAGAGAGTGGTTCCTCCTGATAACCTGTCTGAAGTTAGAGAGATTAAGTCTGGTCATCCTGACTGCTAAGGAGCATTCCTACTGTACTATTTCCAAAATAAATTTGTTTGTTCTTTTGGTATGCCATGGTACTTTCAATATTCTTTTCTAACACTGTAACTCAAATGTTTATTCTTTATTCATTGTCCAACTTCCAACTTCCATTGTCCAAACAGTCTTCTTTATTCATTGTCCAACTTCCACATCAATATGAGGCTACCATGCCTTGGGTCAGGGGCACCTTAGTCCTCAAATTGATATCTTTGCTCCTGAACACTTTAAAGAGGTCTTGTGCAGCACATTTGCCTAATGCAATACCCTTAATCCTTAGCTCCATCTTAATCTTTGTTGTTGTTAAAGTACCATCGAGTCAGTTCCAACTCATAACAGCACTGTATAGGGTTTCTGAGGAGTGACATGAGTTTGAACTCCTGATCCTATTGTTTAAACTGACCTTCAAGCTGAGTGCTTATCCTACAGCACAATTTCAAACTAGGTCCATAAATACAAAATGAAGAAATTTGGCTGGATAAGCCAGAGTAAATTGTTAGCTGTCCTATAGCACCCAATCCAAAAGTGTTTCATGTAGGCCCTAATGGTGGCTGAGGTTAGGGTCTTTGTTCCCAGAAGGAACTCTTTCTGACTCAGAGGACAGCTAGTGCCTGGATGGCTGGTTATGAGAGTTCCTGCTACGCTAGGGCTGGCCAAGGGCAGATTCTCAGCATTCTGCAAGTCTGAAGAAACAGAGTGCTCCCACTTCCAGATACTAGGGTGGAGCATCTCACACCCTATTTACAGCATAGTGAATTGTGCAGGGGGTGAATGAGGGTGGGGCTGGTCATGTCTCTTGTCTCTTACCATGTCTCACATCACTTACCATGGGAGTGTAGGAAACAAAAGAAAATCAAATCTTTCATGTTATCAGCCATCAGTATGCATCTGCACCATCAGATCCACTGTCTAAATTCCATGTTCAAGATGGTTTCTTAAAGTCAGGCCTACAGGTTGCTTAAAGTCGGTGGTTCACCTGTAGGTTTCCCCTCTCACTGAACCTGGTGAGCTTCTTCTTCTAGTCAGTATTCAATCCATTTCTAGATCTTTTCCTCTGAAGTTCAGGGTTCCAAAATTATCATTTATATTTTTAAAATTTGGTCTTTCCTATCTTTGTTGTGGCACTATGGGTTAATGCGCCAGACTGCAAAGCCATTTGAACTGAAAGGTTGGCAATTCAAGCTCACCAGCTGCTCCTTGGAAACCCTATACAGCAGAGCTATGGGTCAGAACCGACTCGACGACACTTAACAACAACAACAATCTTTGTTATAGAGTATTTGTGTTGCTTGTCTGCCTAATCTGCCATTTTGCTGGAAGTCAGTTGTTTGTTTTTCAGTCAATACTTAATGTGCACTTGCAATGTATCAAGCACTTGGCATATACAAGAAAAACAGTACTTAAAGGAATCCTGGTAGCATAGTAGGTTATGCATTGTTCTGGTAACTACAAAGTCAGCAGTTCGAACTCACCAGCTACTCCACAGGAGAAAGATGAGGTTTTCTGCTTCTGTAAAGATTTGCACCCTCTTGAAATCCTATACAGGGTCAATATGATTAGGGACAAAACTCCACACCACACAACATCCAGCAGCAACACAGCACTTAAAGGAAATAGGCAAGCCCACACTCTGTAGGAATTTACAATTTGAATAACATAGATTCTTTGATATATATTATTTTTGTTGACTCTCAGAATGAATTAAACATATGCAGAACTTTTATTTCCACAAATTTTGTTCTTGTCTTCAATGTTTATTTAATATGTGTGCATTATGCTTGATCACCTCTATGTAATAACCAAGTGTTAATCTACCCTTATTTTCCCCATTAATTAGTACAAATACCTGTTTACTTGGACCTATATGAGACACTTTGGATGGCATATATACAAACTTCTGTTTTTGAACTCAATCAATTTATAGATCTATAAAATAACAGATAGAACACGGTAGTGCTGCATAGACTAGCATTTGAAGGTGCAGGTTAATTCAGCAGAGAGAAAGATAACTGTGGTCTAAGACAGTCAGGGAAGGATTTATAAATGGAAAACTCTAGGCTCTTTTCTTATAGATAGCACATAAAGGCAAGGACAAAAAATATCAAACTCTCATTCTACACTCTAAGCCATTCCTAAATTAAGGCTAAAACATCTAATACCTTCCACCTTTTGTTTCGCCCTTGAAAAGTGCATGAATGAAGTATCACTAAACCATTAAATAAGTATTTTGCAGAACTAGATTCAAATGAGAGTCCTGGTGTGGCTCTGTAGGGTAAACACTGGACTGGTAACCACAAGGTTGGTGATTCAAACCTATTAGCTGCTCCTTGGAAACTCTTCACAGGGTTGCTATGCGTCAAAACAGATTTGACAGCACTTAGCAACAACAAGATTCATATGACAGAATTAATTAATTATCCATCAAAAAATAAAGTAAATGCCACCTATTATATTCTGTGTGCCTTTGACCCCTTAAAGAAGGATAGCACAAAATTACAAGTGGCAATTTATGTGTTTGTGCATTCAGTTAGAAAAGTTACTACACCTTGCTTAGCCAAAATTAATGGATTAAAAAAATCATATTCAAGTACATTTTATTAAGGAGCCAAATTTAAATCTCTATGGCAACTGCTGCAATAAATATGCGACATCTTAAGCTATGATTATACTGTCACACTCAGAGACGTCTATCTTATGTAGATGACTACCCGATGGTTTCACCGTTGCTCTAGTCAACCAGAAATGCATAAAAAGGAAACCAATTATAAGATTTATTTAAATAAGGCTGAACAGTTTCAGCAGAAACAGATTCTAGTTACTAGAAATGACTTTAGAATGCGAAGTAAGGTAACTTTGAGGGAAGACTGATTCAACCGTTCAGAAAATAAGCCTTATATACCAATAACACTGAGTATTAAGGATCATTGAAAAGCTTGCTGTGGATTTAAACAGATTTTGTTAATTACCCTTAAAATGATATCCAATTTAACAATTTTCCATACATCTATAATAATTCCAACTTGAATTGCAAATTCTATAAATGTTACCAAATTATAGTTTGATATGAAAATTACAGTTTTATAATGAAACTGTGCTAAAATAGAAATGAAAATTTTGGCATAGAATTACTAGCACTTCCCTGTTGCCAACATAGTACCAGGATAAATCAAACATATAGCTTAAAAAACACAGTGAACTTTATTAAACAAAAATATTAAACTGTGAAGCTGTTGTTTTTCTACACAACTTTCACCTAGGTCTATATATTTCTGAAGGAGCTTTTTCCATCTATCTAACCTTTCCTCCAAAGAATTCTGCACTCTGATTCACACCACAGAATAACAGCTATTTTGGCATCCTTGAGGAACTCAAATTGTGTTTCTTTGAAATATTCTTGAGTTTTGGAAATAAAAAGAAATCTGAAGGAGTAAGATCAAGGATGTAGGGTGGATGGAGTAAGGTTTCCCAAAGAAATTCTTTTAAGATGGCCCCTTCTACCCTTGTAAAATGAGCATTTTCATGATGAAAAAAATTTCCTCAGTACAACTTTCATGAACTTTTTACAATTGTAGTTTTAAATATTCTTAAACCATCTTCCTTATATGATCATCTTGTATCTTTTCAGAAAAATATCTCATCCTTTTGTAGCCTCAAAAGACTGTTACCATAACCTTTTGAGCTCACCTTTTTGCCTTTAATGTTACTGGCCCAGCAAATTCCCTCGGAAGTCACTGTTTTGATTGGATCTTTTATATGAAGGTACTCTAATGAGACTGAGACTAGTATATTACTGACAGAGCTCTTCTTCAGCCATCCATTGAAGGCAGAAACATGTTGAAACACGTTATGTTTGGAATAAACTCATGTACCTACATGAACTACTGCAGCATAAGAGATTTGACTCCATTTTTGTTAAAAACTATATTTATCTGTTACTGTACCAATCTATAGTAATTCCAGTGCTATACTTTTTATTTCTCTATTTTAATTGCTCAACTATATAATACATGGCATGGTAGTGGTGATGTGCCATGGAGTCGGGTCTGACTCATAAGGACATTGCATAGGGTTTCCAAGACTGTAAATCTTTACGGTAGCAGAAAGCCTCATCTTTCTCCTGCAAAATAGCTTATAGTTTTCAATTGCTGACCTTGAGGTTAGCAGCCTGACTCATAACCACTATGCTATCAGACCTCCTATATAATACATTGTTGTTATTGTTGTTAAGTGCCGTCGAGTCGATTCCGACCCATAGCGACCCTGTACAGGGTTTCCAAGGGTGTAAATCTTTACGGGAGTAGAAAGCCTCATCTTTCTCCCTCGGAGCAGCTGGTAGTTTCGAACCGCTGACCTTAAGGTTCGCAGCCTGATTCGTAACCACTATGCTACCAGAGCTCCTTTATATATATAATACATAGCTATTTTTAAATTCTGTATTTCAGTTGGTCCACAATTTTATAGTCTATATTTTGATCATGACTTCTGGAATTAAGATAAGAGAATCTATAAATAAACTGCTCCAGGTAAAATTAACATGTACTAATCTCGCTATGAGTCGGAACCGACCCCACAGCACATAACCAACCAAATCTGGAATGAAGGAGCTCTGATAGTGTAATGGTTATGAATTGGGCTGCAAACCTCAAGGTCAGCAGTTCGAAACTACCAGCTGTACCGTGGGAGAAAGATGAGGCTTCCTGCTCCCATAAAGATTTACAGCTTCGGAAACCCTGTACAGGGTCGTTATGAGTCGGAACCAACTCCACAGCACAGCACCACCACCACCAATCTGGAATGATATATTTGAATAGTCAGTCATTAGGCCTGATGAAAGACTAGTGTTCCTGGATCATGTTTCTAACACTGCAAGAGAAGAAGGCACAGAGAACTACAACTTTTCTTTTCACATTTGAAAAACATAATGGAAGCTCTTGACTCTTTAAGGTCGTGGAAAGTTAAAGGTATACCTGAGAAAGTTGGAAATGTGCTGCCAAAATCATGGCAAAGTATAAGAAAGGTGACAGATTTGAGAGTAAGTGTTACAAAATTCATAAAGAAATGTTTGAGAATAAATGAGTTTTCCAAGGAAGAAAATAGGAAAAGCAGAAGAGCAAGACTTGTCCTTAGGTAGCACCTATATTTAGTGGTGGAAGAAAGATAAGAAAGTGAATGCTAAGTCAAAGCTGTCAGAGAAGAACAGATATCATGTCACAGAAACTTAGAAATTTATGGTGATTGTCAACAGTGTCAAGTACTGCAGAGAACAAGGAAGTGAGAAAAATGAAAGCTCATAAAATGCTTCATGAGCAGTTTCAGGAGATGATAGAAGCAAGATACTAGAATATACAGTGCTAAGATAATTGGATTGTGAAAATTGTAGGAAATATTTTTTTCAAAAGAAGTTTAACAGTAAAACAAGGGGAAATAAAGAAAAAATGGACATGCAACAAAAAAAAGGTAGATAGAGTGAAAATAATTATTTCTATTCTTTTTTTTTTTTGGTCGTTGTTGTGTTGTTGTTATTGTTGTGTGCCGTGGAGTCGGTTCCGACTCATAGCGACCCTGTACAGGGTTTCTGAGGCTGTAAATCTTTACAGGAGCAGAAAGCCTCATCTTTCTCCCACAGAACCTCTGGTAGTTTCGAACTGCTGACCTTGCGGTTCGTAGTCTGATTCGTAACCACTAAATTTAAGCTGATAGGAAGGCATTATGGGTTGGATTGTTGTTGTTGTTAAATGCCATCAAGCCGGTTCCGACCCATAGCGACCCTCTAGAGGGTTTCCAAGGAGCAACTGGTGAGCTTGACCCACCAACTTTGCAATTCAAACTGACTTGCAGTCCAGCGCATTAACCCACAGTGCCACAGGACTCCATGGGTTGGATGTTGTTGTTGTTGTTGTTGTTATGTGCTGTGGAGTCAGTTCCTACTCATAGCAACCCTGTACAGGGTTTCCAAGGCTGTAAATCTTTATGGGAGCAGAAAGTCTCATCTTTCTCCCGCAGAACAGCTGATAGTTTCGAACTGTTGACCATGAGGTTCGCAGCCAGATTCGTAACCACTACGCTACCAGAGCTCCTTGATAGTGTCTCCCAAAACAGATAGGTTCAAGTACTTACCTATGGATGTGACCTTATTTGTAAATGGAGTCTTTGCAGCTGTGATCAAGTTCAATATGATCATAATGGACTAGGGTAGGTTCTAACCCAGTGATGAGTGTTCTAGTAAGAAGAGATATTTAGAGGTAGACACACACAGGGAGACAGCCATGTGAAAGCAGAGGTAAAAACTAGAGACATTTGTGAACCAAGAATGCAAAATGCTGCCTAGCTTCCATCAAAACCTAGGAAGAGGCATGACAGGGATATCCCTTTTTCTTCACAGAGTGCGTGGCCCTATCAACACCTTCGTACAAAACTTTGTGCCCCAGAACTGTGAGGGAATAAATATCTGTTCTTAAAAGTCATACTGTTAGTGGTACTTCATTATGTCAGTCCTAGGAAATGAATACAGAAGGATTCAAAGGATATAATGACATTGAGAAAGAAAGAGGAAGCAAAGTTGATAATGTAAATACCTGCAGGTATTGGAAAAATATGAAGGTAACTTTATAAAACGGTATTGCTACAAAATCATAAGAATTATAGCCTCACTCTATGTATATACACTTGGAACATCAGCATTTGGTACTGTAGGATAAGCACTGGACCGCAAGGTCCATTTGAACATCAAGGTCAGCAGTTCAAACTCCTCACTGTTCCTTGGAAATCCTACACAGGGTCATTGTGAGTCGGAATTGACTCGACAGCACTTAACAACAACAAAACCTTTTCCCAAGTAATTCTATACTCCTCAGTTTTTGCCCTCAAAGTAGCAGTTTGGACATCCTTGAGGGACTCAAATAATGTTCAATGTTCTTTGAGTTTTGTCATCAAAAAGAATTCTAAAGGGGTAAGACCTGGGCTATAGGGTTGAAGTGGTAATATTTTCCAATGAAATTCTCCTAGGACAGTCCTTGCTATCCTCAGAAAATGGGGAAAAAATTCCTTGTAGCAACTTTTCTGGATTTTTTTCTCACCTATCCTGTTTTCAATAATAATAATTAAAAAAAAAACAAAAACCTTCAAAATTGGCTCACATGATCACCCTGTGTCTTTTGAGAAAACCTATCAAGAGTAACGCTTTGGCATCAAACAAAACAAAGCAAAGCAAACTAACCGCATGTTACCATAACCTTCTAAGCTGACCTCTCAGCCTTGAATTAACTGGCATAGTAGATCCTATCAGAAGCCCCTATCTGATTTTTGAAGGTTCCCTAATGAAAGCAAAACAAGTGTTTTACCGAGAGAACTTGTCTGTAGCCATCCACTAATTCACAGAGACATGTTTAGAGACATTTTGTTTGGAATAAACCCATGCTTATATGAATGGTAGCCCCAGTAGCAATATATGCATTTGTTTTACTTATACTAATATTATACGTAGGAGCTCTGGTAGCATAGAGGTTATGAGTCAGATTGCTAACCTCAAGGTCAGCAATTCAAAATTAACAGCTGTTCTACAGGAGAAAGATGAGGCTTTCTGCTCCCGTAAAGATTTACAGTCTTGGAAACCGTATGCAGGGTCGCTATGAATCAGAACTGACTCCATGGCACACCACCACTACCAATATTATACAAGGAGTCCTGATGTGGAGCTAAAGAACAAATACTGGACTGCTAACTGTAAGGTTGATAGTTCAAACCCACCAACTGCTCCTTGGAAGCCCTATACAGCGTTGCTGTGAGTTAGAAACAACTTGACAACACTAAAAATATTGTACAGATAATAAAGTATATCTTTTTAATATTTCTTAGAATACAAAACATTCTCATAGTCATTAGTTTGCTATGTCCTCACCAGACCAAAACATTCTATAGCTGAAGATGTTTTGAGTCTTAAAGTAATTAAGTTATGTGGGTAGAACGTGAAAATACTGAAAATCAAACCCATATCTCCTGTCACAAATCTAGTGCTTTTCTGTTCTGAGTTTAAGAGCCAAGGGCAGAGTTTAACTTTGGAAAGGAAGATTAATTCTCTTTCTCCAACAAGGAAAGAGGAAACTACATTTATCTGAGGCAGCTTAAGGGGGAAATGTGTGAAAAGTTAGGTAAGCTGTTCCCGATCAAAAGATTATCTAAAGAAAGTGGGATGAGATTGATATTAGTGCTTGATAGAAGAAGCATATGTTGGATTAAACATAGCAAGTCTTTGTACACGCATCAGTGTTCTATATGGAGCACATAAGAATAACATTTTGTAATTCCAATGAAGGACACATGAATTCTCTTCACAGCTTCATATTTGGAGATATAAAGTTTACATTGTACTGCCCTGTGTCTGAACTAATATGTGAAAATATTACTTTCCTAACTCTTGCTATTTCTTTGTAATTTCTTTGCTATAACTATACTTACATTATACATAAGTGTAACATAAGTATGGTGTAACCTACATTGACTACTACCAATTTCTTTATTTTAAAATGTCAGAAACTGTCAATAATAGAGTAATACTTCCCTTCAGAGTGATAAGCATTTAAGTCTGGACATTTTTACATATATCACATTTATCTCACTAAACACTTTACAGAAAAAGAAAAAAAAAAGATTGCTGCTGGCTGATTTTTAGAGGGAAATTATAGTTTTCCATTGACAGCATTAGGATTTTATATGTGCTCTTTAGGGAAAGTATTTATCTGAAACAGAACTTACAGCTTCTTGTAAAAATGTCTCAAGTCCTTGACAAGAAACAAAATGTCTAGCTGATTAAAAACCCTGGGGAAGAAATTCTATCCTTGAAGGGATTATGACTGGTTTGAATAACTTTCAAAAAAAGTCCTTCTCTTGCAGGTATGATGGAGTGCAAATACAAACTAATGAGTAGACTTTAATATGTTTAATTGTAAAATTCATGACCAGACTGGCCTGTGAGTTAATGGAAAACAGAGAACCATATTATTTTTATGTGTCCCAGAGCCCACCATGGTGCTTGATAAAAAAATAATGATGAGTGTATATTTGCTGAGTAGATACCAGCCATGTCCTGAGGGAAAATATTTGAGAGGAGAGGGGTTATTCTCTGCCCTCAAATTTATCATAGTGTCTTAATTTGGAATGTACTTGAACATTTTACAAGTTATACAGGCTGTCTTCCCGTTAGTAACCATCTGATTTACAGACAACTCCTACTTGCCTTTTGTTGCTATTCAGTGCTGTTGAGTTGGTTCTGAATCATAGGCACCCTATGTACAATTATTGCTATGCTTGAGCATATGGATGCTGCCACTATGTCAATCCATCTTGTTGGACGACTTCCTTTTTTGTTGACCAACCACTTTGCCAAGTGCAAAGAAACATGAAACACCAACCATTCCTTCTATTGCACTCTACTTTTAGAACTCAGAATACATACTCACAGCTGTGGGATTTATTGAGTTAGTTAACCGGTTACAATTTGGGGTCAAAAATGCTCAGTTTTTCAGTCAGCTGCTGATGTGTTCACAGGACACAGCATTCCACCATAAACCTTAGCCTGAAGATGCTTAATTCTAACCCTGATTAGTTAACCTCGCTCCCCCACTTAAGTACCTGGAGCACTTGAGGTAACATCAGTCTGAACATTTTTACATATCACACATTTTCCTTGCTCTACAAACAAGCCTCCTGCCCACTCACTCAGCTTCACTTGTTCCGTGGACTGGGAAGTCCACTGCTCTGCTTTGTGCTCTGGTTCTTGGTTCCACTGGTTCTACTTCTGTGCCACTCCTTTAGTGTCACAGCTTTCTGTTTCTGGGTGGAGGACATTCAGTGTCCAGGAATCTCAAGGTCCAAAGGACACACTGTCTTCCTGTTTCTTCTTTGATGGGCGTGAGATCCCCTTTCCTGCTTCTGATGATGACTCATTTTAAAGCCAATACAGATTTCAAGCGTTTGCAATGACAATGAACTCTGCTAATATCTACAACTGAATCATATCATCCGATCAATACCTTCTCCCACCTTCTCTTACCCAGACCCAGCAGGGCAGACACATTGTTTGGTGGGAGTTACAAACTATAGTTAGAAGAGCCGTTAGGTAATTCACTACACCACACCAAGCGTGATCCTGCCTGACATGTCCAAAGCATAAGAGACGAATTCTCACCATTGTTACTGCTAAGGAGCAATCTGGCCATACTTCTTCCAAAACAGATTTGCTTGCTCTTCTGGCAGTCCATGATACTTACAAATATCCTTTGCTAACACCGTAATTCAAATGTATCTTACTGCTATGTGAAAACTACTGAACCAACCCATACACCAGCACATTTTTCATCACAATCACCTTCACTTACTGCACATGCCATTTTTAAATCATGAAAAAGACTTTGAGAATTTCTTGCACTAAAACCCCAACCAAACCTAACCCACAGTCATGGAGTCAAGTCCAACTCCTAGTGGCCCTATGGGGCAGAGTAGAATGGTCTCAGGGGTTTCTAACGCTGTACATCTTCATGGAAGTCTATTGCCTCATTTTTCATTTGTTTCTTGTACTAATGACCACACCACCCAGTGCCATCAGTTCATTCTGAATCATAGCAATCCTTTTGGACAAAATAAAATTGCTGTCTAGGGTGTCTACGACTACATCTTTATAGGAGCAGCCAGCCTCAACTTTCTGCCATAGAGTGGCTGGTGGATTTGAACTGCCGACCTTGAGATTTGCAGCCCAATATTTATTCCATAGCACCATTGAAGTAAGGCTAAATTAGAACCACATGTATCTGGTCTGATTTACCTACAAATTCAATTTAATGGCACATTTAGAAATGAAGCTTGTTCATAACATGGGGCATTTCATTCAAAATTGCATGCTGTTTTTACAATCAGGTGGACAATGTACAGATGGAGAAACTGAGTATCTCTTTCTGAGATACTAGATTTTCTTTCCCCATCCAGTTTCTGGCATCTGTAAAAGAGCAGGAGATGTAGTTGCATACTGCAGCTGAGTACCCAGGTGGTCTACTGAGATTCAAAGGGACTTCTGGCATGACGTCTAGGGCGGTATCCCACAGCTGTCGTGAGCTGCTCTGTGACTAGAAGCAGCAGATGTGACTGATAACCTGCAGGCATTCAGATCATCAGGCTTTATCAGAGGACACCAATGTAAAATGAAAAAGATCTGATCCAAATGTCAGTTACTCACAGACCCTTTCCATCCTGGTTTAAAAAACACATCTGCATACAATTTTTTTTAAACTACAGATTTGAAGGGCTAATTGTACAAGGAAAGCACAGATTCCAATAACACTATTTTTGTTTTACTAAGTATTCTCCTCAAATGCATTCAGACTACTTCCAAGACTTTTAGTACTTAGCACCCAAGATCATTGAAATATGAAAAAGTATGACTGCATCACATATTATTTTTGTGTTTTTTTTTCATGAATTATCTCTTAGAGAAATCTATACTAATAAAAATATCAAGGATTTTTTTTTTTTTTTAATAAGAAGAACTAGATACTAATTTTCTTAAGCAGAACTATCTTATATTACCAAGGATTTTCAATATCCGGTAGGTTGCTTTTTGATCTTCTTCATTTATCACCTGCTGTATTCAGACACATCATTTAAGTTGAAGAAAGATTGTTTGCCTAACACAATCAGGATGACGTATTGCTCTCCTGTTCTAAAAGAACTGGAAAGATAAGCAACCCTAAGAAGATGTAAACAAATGGTAGATTATAATTCTTCTGACCCCAGGAAATACAGTAGCCATAATATGTGGCAATTTTGCAGGTTATTTATTGCCATGGAAATCTGGAAGAATACTTCATCATCAAACTTACTTCTCTTCTATTACGTGGGGATTTTTAGGAACTCTCAAAATTAAGTAACTTAATCTAAATTCTTAATTCAGTTTATGTTAAGACCAAAACCCTGCTTTCCAAATTCAAATCTGATGCTGTCTTCTATTTTCCAAACAAATAATTATTCTGTTTTCAAAAAGCATTATATTTTCAAGTAAATTGCTGAGCCTTTTAGAGGCATCCAGTAACTCTGGTCTCCACAGGCCACAGCAGCTTGACATTTAAGAATCTTCATCTTAACATGTTATGATCACTGTCGAGTTGGTTCTAACAACTAGTGACCCTGTATAGGGTTTCTGAGGAGCAGCTGGTGAGTTTGAACTTCTGACTTGTGGTTCTAACTTGAGTGCTTATCTGATGGCGACACACCAGGACATCCTAGGTCAGCTCTAAAGATCACTTCCAAATCAAGTATGTTTCCTAAATTACACTGCAGAGTAAAAACTAGGCTAATTTGCAAGCAAAACAATTAAATTAAAGAAGGAATGCCCACCAATCAAAATGACTATGAGGAAAAACTGGCAAGTTTCATGCATTAAAGATAAATGCCTACTGTTGCTTTCCTTTTTAAATAACGGCTTTCATGACGTGTATCTTCACCTCTACTAACTTCTCAACACTCATTGTGTATTAAGGATCTCAATTGAGCCTCCTTTAAACTTTGTTTTCATTGTATTTTGGTGGGGTGTTAAAGACTGGAAGTGTGTACATTAGTGCCTGTTTGCTGTTTGTAAAACCCAGTTCAGGATGGGGTTTGTCTGATGTTTGCTGTTGGTTATCATTGATCAGGTTGTACAGGAGTTGGTAGTGTTGCTTGCCCTGTGGGTGGACCCATGTGAGGTAGGGATGTGACTGAGTCTTATGGGCATAATTGCTGACTTCTAAAAACAACACACTAGGATATGGGCTGGCCATGTACCCAGACACCAGGACAATGTACAGGACAAGGGGGAATCATACCTTCCTAGCCACTAACCTCCAGCATGCATCCTGTCCTTTTGAGCTAGTGTGTGAAGTGCCATCGGTAGGTTCTGACACATAGCGATCCTATGTAGGTATCCCAAGGAGCGACTGGTGAGTTTGAACTGCCGTCCATGCTGTTAACAGTGTAGTGCTTATCCTGCAGGGCCACACACACCAAGATTCCTTGTTGGTTGATAGCCATTTACAAAAGCTTAAGATGGCCATGTCATGTCAAGTCAGCTGATAGCCCACAAGTGTGTCTCCTCTCTCACTCCTCCTACTCATCTCTCTCTCCCAGTCAGTGCTCAGCACTCAATCATATTTCTATGCTTTCCTCTGAAGCTCAAGTTTCCAGAATCACCATCCATATGTGTTTCACTTGGTCTTCAATGTCCTTGTTGCATAGGGTTGACCTACTCCAGCATGTTGCCCTGGAAAACATGTTTTTTAAATTTTAAAAACAAAATGAGATGCTTCTCAAAGAAATAAGGTTGTTTGGTAGATAAGTCTAGTGCATACAAATACCTAATCTATGTGTCTGCATAATTTTATATGTGAGTACAATATATATTTGTATACATGGTGTAGCACTGTAAGATAAGCACTGGACTGCAGTCAACAAGATTGATAGTTCAAAACCACCAGCTACTCCTTGGAAACCTTAAACAGAGTCATTATGAATCAGAATCTACTTTACAGCACTTAACAACAATTAAAATATTGATAATATGTATGCATAAATTTGGTTTGAACCACAAGGTTGGCAGCTTGAACTCACGAGCTACTCCTGAGAAACTCTATACAGGATCGCTGTGAGTCAAGACCAATTCAACAGCACTTAACAATAACAACAACATATATATATGAAACCTTAACAAGATATCAAAGTATACTATTGAAGTCTAAATGGTGTGACATAGCTGGAGATAATACTATAAAAAGTCATTGAAAACAGAGATAAATTATGGCTGGCATAGCCAAAAAATATTTACAATATGAAAGATAATAAGTTTCTTAACCTACATTGATCTACCTTAATCTTCACAAGGGCCCTGGTGTGGTGCTGTAGGATAAGCACTGAACAGTTAACCATGCTAACCTCATAGTTAGCAGTTCAAACCCACCAACCACTCTTCAAAACACTCTACAGGGTGACTATGAAACAGACTTGATATAATGGCACACAGCAACAGTAATAACCCTCACAATGCTATGAGATACATTCCCATAGTCACATTTCATGACATAGAAACGGAACCTGTAAGATGAAGTAACGGAGGTCACACAGTAGAGGTAGCAAAGCCGAGTTGTCATCTCAGAAACTACAGTTTATACTCATAATAAACATTTGGTTCTTTGGTCTCCAAGGTATATTATTGTTGCTGTTGCTTTTATGGCATATTAAAAAAAAAAAAAAAAAAAAAAAACTTTGTGCCAGAGATAGTATGGAGTGGGGGGAGAAAAGATTAGGATGTAAATAAGCAGCTGCATTAATTTGGAGCAGTGGTTATGGAATTAGAAGCAATAGTAGCACTAGAACTGAGATTGCGCAGTTGGAGCTTATGAAGTTTATGAGCCTTAATTAAAATGTCATCTATGTGGGTGCCAAAAAACATGAAAAGGATAATATATGTTAGTTAATTGTCTCTTAACTGGAGAAAGAAAATCAAATAGATAATCATATGAGCAATGGGCATTTTATATTTTGATTAACAGCCTTCTCCATCATCAAAATGCTCTCATAAAAATATCTGGGAATGAAGACAAGTAACTAACTAGCTTTTGTCCTCTGTAGCTAAATGTATTTGAGAAAGGTATGCAAATATTCATTTATTAGAAGCCTGGAATAAAATCAGATATAGTTAATGATATAAAGTAAATTTGGGTACCATGTGTTCATGTGGATGCACCATCATGTTTATTCAGGTCATATTGTTTGTCCAGACATTATAGAATAATTTCAGAGAGCCAAATGCAGTATTCTAATTATAACTCCAAAGAAACGCTCATATTTTCCAGATTGAAATTGAAATTAAAAAGAAAAACAGCCTATAATATATAGATGCTGATCTCCCTGTCCTTCAGAAAAAAAAAAATCTTAACTGTTAAATAATATACAAAGTCTCATTTACTTTATCCCATATGAAATACTAGGCATAGTACTTGATTGTTGTTAAGTGCTGTCATTTCTGACTCACAGCGACCTGGTGTAAGATCTGAGGATGACAATTGCTGAATTTGAATCTCCAACTTTGCAGATCGCAGTCTAGGTCTTATACAACAGCACCACACCAACTCCTTAATACATAGTACTTAATACAAACAATTTTATTAGAGTTTTACTAAAATTCCAAAACGGTTGCCCACAAGTTAATTCCAGCTCACGGTGACCCCATGTGTTACAGAGAACTGCACTTAAGGCTTTTCTTACCTGTATCGCTATGAGTCGGAACTGACTCCACAGCACATAACAACAACAACATCTTTATGGGAGCTGACTGCTAGGCTTTCTTTTCTTGGTGCCACTATGTGGTTGCATACATTTTAGGTTAGTTATTGTTGTTACGTGTCGTCAAATCAGTTCTGACTCATAGCGACCCCGTATAGGGCTTCCGAGGAATGGCTGTGAAGTATAGACCTTTTGCCCCACCCAAAGACCTTAGGAAATAGTTAATATCATTCTTATTCCTAAGGAGCTCCGGTAGCGTAGTGGCTGAGTTAAGCTGCTAACCTCTAGGTCAGTAGTTCAAAACTACCAGTGGTTCAATGGAGAAAGATGAGGCTTTCTGGTCCCATAAAGATTTATAGCCTTGAAACCGTATGCAGGGTCTGTGAGTCAGAACTGACCCCAAGGCACTCCGCCACTCCACCGTTCTTATTCCTATTTTTATTTTCCCAATGGGAAAATTCAGGCCTTGAAAACTAAAAATTTTACATTTATATGTTGTTGTTGTTATGTGCCATGGAGTCAGTTCCGACTCATATGGACCTTGTACAGGGTTTCCAAGGCTGTAAATCTTCACGGGAGCAGAAAGCCTCATCTTTCTTCCGCAGAACAGCTGGTAGTTTCGAACTGCTAACCCTGAGGTACGCACTACGCTACCGTACATACTGTGGGTTAATGCGCCAGACTGCAAAGCTGTTTGAACTGCAAGGTCAGCGGTTCAATTTCACCAGCTGCTCCTGGGAAACCCTATACAGACAGGGGCGCTATGAGTCTGAACCGACTCGACGGCACTTAACAACAACATACAGATAGTAAGAGAAAATTTGAAAACTGTTTCCAAACCCAAATTCTTAATGACTAAGTCATATTATTTCTTCTTTCATTTCTTTTATTCTTACTTCTAAAACATTTATTGAAGACACACTTAAGGTAAATTATCATTATTGTTAGGGACTCCTTTCAATGTGAGCTCTTCTCATTGTAATATTTAAACCTACAGCTTGCTGGGGACTGTTTATATTTTAATTCTTTTACATTATCCAAGAGTGTCCTAAGTATATAATATCTATCTAGTCAATGTTTATTAATTAAATTTCAATTTTATATTAACCAACTCTGCATTATCGTGATCAGATACCTGCTAATTAATGTATAATATTATATGTTGTTGTTGTTAAATGTCATCTATTTGGTTCCGACTCAGCAACCCTGTGTTTCGAAGGTGTGGCTGGTAACTTTGAACCACCAACCAAGTGGTTCAACCGACATTGCCGTCCAGTGCTTTATCCCACAGCACCATACCAGGATTTCTAATATTATATACCAACTTGACTGCACTTAATATTAACACCTCCTTGGAAACCTTATACAAGATCTCTATTACTCAGAACCACTCAACTGCACTTAACAACAACCACACCTTAATTTGGAGTCCTGGTATGGCGCTGTAGGATAAGGCACTAGACAGGAAGTTCGCTTTGAATTGCAAAGTTGGCAGTTCAACCTCACTAGCCGCTCCTTGGAAACTTTATACAAAGTCTCTATGAGTCTAAACGAACTCGACTGCACGTAACAACAATGTCACCTTAATCTGCAGTACTGATATGGTGCTATAAGATAAGCGCAGGTCCGCAAGTTTGGTTTGAACCGGTTGTACAAATTCACCAGTGGCTCCTTGGAAACCCTATATAGGATCACTGTGAGTGGTACCTACTGGTTGGCATTTAACAACAACAATAGCCTTAATTTTTTCTATTTAATGCAAATTTTTGAGAGAGAATTTACTATGAGACATATATAGTATGAGTATTTATCCATACATTCAATAAGCTCAGATAGCAGATGGGAGAAGTATTCACTTTATTCCATGAGGCAGTGGCCTATGACTCATAAGGAAATCCTGGGTCAATATTTAATGATTGATGGAACTGTTGCTACCACATCTATGCGTCTCCTCTAAATAATTTTACGATCTAAATAATGTTTCCATCTGTGAAATTCAAAGTCAGAGCAGGTTCTCCTCCTCTCTTATAAATCTAGAACTATTACTGCATTATACCTACATGTGTGGAGTCCAGGTGTGGCACTGTAGGATAAGCATTGGAATGCTAACCAAAAGGGTCAGTGTTTCAAACCCACCAGCTGTGCCTTGGAAACCCTATTCAAGGATACCTTGAGTCAGAACCAAATTCAACTGCACTTAACAACAAACTGCATGTGTGCATACAAAAAATCTCACCAGCAAGTGGACGATGTATAAAATCAGCACTTTCCTATATCCTTATCTTTGCCTACAAGGGAAATAAGCCAGACCCATAATCATCAAGTTTATTTCTGATTCATGGTGACTCCATGTGTTACAGAGTAGAACTGCTCCAAAGGTTTTCCTTGACACATTTTTATGGAAGTGATTGCCAGGCATTTCCTTCTTGGTGCCATTGAAGCCTTACTTTTACTTTTAAAATATTTTCAAACCAGATCTCATTTACCATCCTGTGTGTGACTGCTGGGTATGGAACCCATACACCCACAGGCCAAGGCAGGGTCAAGAAACAGCAGTGGGGAAATAAAACTCTCCGGAAAGTTCATTTAAACCACCACAGTGTTAAACTGTATTTGCAAATCACACCCACCCACCCCCCCCACCCCCATATGGAGAGCCCTGAGGGCAATTATTCATTCATTTGTATACAACAGGGTTTGTTATGTAAATCTGAATTCAGCAGATTTGTAAACTTACAAATGGTTTTTACTTTTTTCTTTAATCATTACTATAATGCTCTGAAGAATACATTTTTTTTTATTGTAATGTCTTTTAGGACAGATTCTGTTGCCTTAGTCATTGAAAGTCTAGTAATACTCAGTTTAAAATTTTTATCACATCAGCAACATATAGCTTACCTTTTGCTATCTCCCCAGAATGGGACTAGCTGCTGACAGAGTAGCTTGGCATGAGGAAAGGGTCAAATAGGAGGGCTAGAAAAATGGCTGTGCTATCAAAAATCCTATTTTATGATGGTTGTCTATTGTCTATTGTTGACTTAGTCTGGTTATGTCTGCTACTGGTTGCTACCACCTGTGTGATAGTTTTCTGTAGATGGTTTCGTTATTTTCTTGAAACTGTGATCAGCTTCACCCTTGTAACTCCTATCCTTGAAGGCTTCTCAGTTTCCTACCTGTAAAGTTCCTGGCTGCCTTTCTCCATGGTATATCACCTTACTGATCTCTCATATTGATGGTCTCAGAATGCATTATTTATCTTCTATACTCCATGCTCTACAGAGCTCAGGAAGCACATGTATCGTGTCCAATTGCTTCAAAAGACAGATCCCTCCCACAGACATTGTGCCAATCCTTCCGGAGAGGCTATCTGATAACTTCTGATCCCACCTTTAGAATTCTTTCTAAAGAAATGGACCCTATTTTCCTAATGTCATGTTTTCCCTACATGGAAGATTTTTCCATGTACTCTCTCACTGCAGTCTGTTCTGTTTTGACAGTAACACCAGCACAGACCACCGACTGGGCTACTCAGCAAGTTTCCAGCAGGGAGTCAAATGCTAGTGTCTCCTTTAATGGCTTAGCTCTCTTTTTGATTTAGGTGGGCGGAAAAAAGGGAGGGAATAACCTCCTTACCACTAGCACTGCATTCATCACAATAAGAAGAGCTTAATGTTTCCATTCTTTTTTCCTCCCTTTTGCTTGCAGTTTGGTAGGAGATAGAGGATCTGGGTAGTAATTAGGAATAATTGATTATTCCAAGCTAGTGGAATAAGACCTTTTAAATCACTGATAAGTTATCTGGCCTTAGGTTGTTTGTACCAGTCTTTTTAATGCTAATAACTTACTCTGTGATTGTCATTCACCTTTGTGTTCTAGCCATTAATTTTAGGACAGCAGGAAAAATCTTGTTCAAAGTCCTTGACCAAAATTTTGCCCCAAATCAAACAAATCAAAGATCAGACCTTTGGAGCTTTTCTCCCCCCAACCCCCTTGCCAATAATGTGTAGTTGGAAACTAGTGGTGTTCATAAATAAAATGCACTTTTCAGGGTAATCACACTCTGAGGGAAGTTTATGTTACTCTAGGAGTCCCAGTGGCACAGTGGTTAACTGCTAACAAAAAGATTGGCAGTTCCAAACCACCAGAAGTTCTGCACAGGGGAATGATGTGGTCGTTTGGCTTCCATAAAGATTTCCGTCTCGGAAACCCTATGGAGCCGTTCCACTCTGTTCTGTGGGGTCGCTATGAGCTGGGAACGATTTGAAGACTACAGATTAGTTTTACTTTGTGTTGATTTACTTCACTGTCACCTAGAAATCATGTTCCTAGAACTATCATAATAGCATCTGAATTTCTTTGAAAATTGTAGCACCTTGTTGAAAGCATTGGTCATAGTTCTAATGCCCGCCTACTTTATAAAATCATGTTTTTTAAGACAGAGAAAGTGGAGTGAAGGGTTGGTTACGTGGTTATCTTTGATAGTGCAATAAACATTAAGATGTATCATTTAGCAGCCTGTTTGCCATCAGTTATCCCCCATTTCTAATGTTTTATTGTGCTGTGACTTCCAAAGAATTCCCTTACTTCCCAGGACATATGGAAGAGCAGCTGTATATTGTTTCACTAGACTATTGCTAAAACGGCACCAGCCATCTCTCTCACAGCACCCTACTCATCTTGTTTCAGTAATACATTGTAATGACCACACGCAACACAGATACCACACTCACATTTATGGGTTGTTTTTGTTTGTTTGTATTTTGGTTTTTGTGAAAGCTAACGGGTTGCAGTTCAGGGTAAGAAATGTTCGGGCATAGTTCTTCTGCTCAAGATAGCTTCTCCTTTGCTATGCCTACAGGCAGGCCTCTTGTCTGTCCCTCTGCCCATTGGCCTAACCTCTGTCATGCTCCAGTAAAGTTACCAGACTCTTTTAGTTGTTGTTGTTAAGTGTCATCAAGTCAGTATTGACTAATAGCAATCCTCTGCACAACAAAACAAAATACTGCATGGTCCTGGGCCAACTTCACAATCATTGCTATGTTTGAGCCCATTGATGCTGCCACTTTGCCAATCTAGCTTGCTGGGAGTCTTCTTTACTCCTACTCTCCACCTTACCAAATATGATATCCTTCTCCAGGGACAGGTCCCTCCTGACAATATACCTGAACTATGAGAGACGAAGTCTGACCATCCTGGCTTCCAAGGGATGCTCTGGCTGTACTTCTTCCAACACAGATCTATATTAGGGCTCTTTTGGGGCTGCTTATAATTGCTTACATGGCCTTCACTCCACCTTAAGCCTCAGCCTGAAGGCATTCAACTCTAGCTCTGTGGGTCAACAATTCTAGCTCAAATGGTTCATGCCTGGAGGCACTCCATTCTACAAGCATTTCTTGCCCTGAGTCTCTCAACTTTACTTGCTCAGTTTCATGATCTGGCTTTGAGCTCTGCTGCTGCTGCTCTTCTATTGATTCTGTGGTATCACAGCATTCTTTTCTTGCGTCATGGAGGTCAATGCACAGGGATCTCAGGGTTCAAAGAATGTGCTCCACTCCCAACTTTTTCTTCTTGATACTGAACCCCCCTCTTCTGTTTCTGAGATGGGTCTTTTTATATGCAGCAGGATGACAAAATTTGCCAATCACAATTAGCCCTGTTAATAATCACAACCGAGTCATATGATTTATCAGTATCTTCCCTACCTTTTCTTACCCAGACCCATAAGAAAAGTTGTTTGAAAGACGATGGCTAGAAGGGAATCCTGATGTGGCACTGTAGGATAAGAACTGACCTATTAACCTCAAGGTCAGTGGTTCAAACCTACCTCAGAAATCCTATAGAGGGTTTCTGTGTATCAGCACTAAACCTACTTTACAGCACTGAGCAACAAATAACAATAGCTAGAAGAGACTATTGAGAATTTTTATTAAGAAATTCACTGTTTCACAACTATTCTGCCTACTGTTATGTTAAAAAGATTTCCTATTATAAAAAATGCAATTTAAAATCCCCCAAATATATCAGAACTTTTGCAAACCCCTTTATTTATTTATTTATTTTTACATGTGAAACATGGTAGATACTTTGGAATTATACATTCCTCCATTCCACCAACATATAATAACACCTATTTTATACCAAGTACTGGGATTGGCCTGGGGCACAACCACAATCAGACATAGCAGATCTTTTTTATAGTCTATATCCAAGCTGAGCTCTGGTAGTGTAGTGGTTATGAATTGGGCTGTGAACCTTCAGGTCAGCAGTTTGAAACTACCAGATGTTCCACAGGAGAAAGATGAGGCTTTCTGCTCCCATAAAGATTTACAGCCTCGGAACCGACTCCATGGCACATAATAACAACAGCATCCAAGTTGAGGAAAGAAAATACATCAACAAATAAATGAAAGAATATCAATAATAAACTACATGAAGGGAATGAGCATTGGTTCATTGCTATTGGTGGTGTGTTGCTGTAAGATAGGCACTCAACCACAAGGTCAGTTTGAGCTGTAAGGTTGGCAGTTCAAACTCACCAACCTGCCTTTGAAAACCCTATACAAGGTTGCTTTGGTTCAGAACCAACGCAATGACATTTTACAACAATTGATAAAAATAACTGGCATAGAGCATGCAGCAATTACAAAAAACCTTCTTAATGATGTAAAGTTTTTGCTGAGATGAGAAGTACAAAAAAGAGGTAACTAGATGAAGAGCGGATGGAATTGTTTTCCAGGTATACTGGAAGCATGTGTTGAAAGTTAGGTATGTGAAAGAGGGTGTTTATAAGTTCTTCTGAGAAATAGCAGAGGGCCAATATCACTAGTGTTTATTGACAAAGGCAGAAATTCATTAATATTCATAGAGGTCCTATAAAGGATATTGTTTATTTTCCCAATCCAAAGAGAATCCTTTGATAGAATTAAGCTGGAAAGTATGTGAAATTATAAAATTTAAAATACCACTTTGATTTCTCAGTACAAAGCAAGTTATGGGAGAGTATTAGTGGAAACAGGATGATTAAGTGTCTGTTGCAATTAGATATGTTGGTGATTGTGATAAAGATGGGGAAAGTGGAAACAGATGATTATGCTGAGAATTATTTTACAGATAGCACTATAAGGATCTGTTAATAGACTGGATATGGCTAATGAAAGAAAAGGAGAAATCAATGATGACTTCTAGTTTTCTATTGGGTGGATAGTGGTACTATTTATTGAGGATAAAGAAGATGGGAGATAGATAAGACCTCATTGACGAACTAGGGATTAGTCACCAATTCCACTTTAAACATGTTTACGTGGATGTTTGTGAGATCAGGAAAAAGAGGTGTCAAGTAGATATCTTGATTCAGAAATCTGGATCCCAGGTGAGATGCCTGACTGAGATTTAAGTGTAGAAGTTGTCAGCATTTTGGTATTACTTAAAATAATGGGAAGGAATTAGATCAACTAGACAATGAGTAGACAGGTGAGGGTTAGCACATAAATAAAATCTAAATAAAAATGTAGACTGAAAATGGATAAACCACGAAGTAGGAAGAGGAAAAGCAGGCTAATCCAAAAAGTGATTTACTAGATTTCATCAAGGGAACAATTTCTGAATTTTTCAGTGGTAACCCTATACAGTGTTGCCATGAGTCAGAACTCACTTGACAGCACTTAACAACAGAAAT
>NW_006408530.1:3847363-3858043 GCF_000296735.1 Chrysochloris asiatica | reverse complement strand
TGTGTTGTATGTTTTTAACTTCCTGTTTATTTATTATTTGAAAGGTAGGAGATTTTTAAAAATATGTTATGTAAGATAGACATGATCTTTTAATGAGGGAAATAATTGATATTTCTGGAGAAAATCAAAATAGTTAAATCCTTTAGAAAGACACAGGGATATAGTGTAGACTGGCATACAGATATTGATTTATCTTTACAGAGAAGAATCAATGTCTTTCATTTTAATAGCAAGCAAAAATGTGAAGCTATGTTTGCAATTATAAAAATGTTTATAGATTTGATTCCAGCAACTCAGGGAAGCTACCAATCAATTAAGTTATTTGATTATTTCAGAATAAGCTTCCTATATTTTGAGGAGAATAATGATCTCCATGCTTCTTTAATATTGCTCCACCATTTCAGTGTTAGGGTGGAACTTCTTTCTTCTAGTATTACACTGTTTAGAAAATGAGAAAGATTTGATTTCACTTGAAAGACACAAACCATTGTAGACAGTTATCACTTGCTAAGGGGCTCTGGTAGCGTAGTGGTTACGAATCAGGTTGTGAACCTTTAGGTCAGCAGTTCAAAGCTGTTAGCTGTAATGTGGGAGAAAGATGAGGCTTTCTGCTTCCGTAAAGATTTACAGCCTAGGAAACCCTGTAAATCCTGTACAGGGTTGCTATGGGTCAGAATTGACTCGACAGCACTTAACAACAACAACCTCACTTGCTACTTAGCATCTCTTATCTTCTGGTAAAAATGAATAGCTCTTACTGCAATGCAAGCCTAATAGCAGCCCTCTTGTTGTTAAGTGCCCTCCCATCAGTTCCAATTTATAGAGGCCCTGTGTACGTTTTCCACTGTTAGATTTGAAATGCTGGCCTTATAGTGCACATTGACCTTGTGGTCTAGTGCTTATCCTACACCAGAATTCCAAAAATGAACATCATTTGAGGGAACATTTGGAGAAAATATTTTCCTAAAAAAGAAAAGAAAAGAAACGCTTCCTAAATCAGATCTAACAAGTAAGAATAATGTTAGTTACCGTAAACAACCAAGTGTTTCAATTTCCTATAGCAATATCATTGACTTTAGTTACCAAGTAATATAGAAAAACTGTAGTATATTTATTACAAAAACATTAAGCACATGTATAAAGTATCACATGTATGTGCTTGTGTACACACACACATAAAAGGAACTTCAAAAAGATTGTGGGAATGGAAATAAATGATAATGGCATTTTTCCCAAGAATTTTTTAAAGCCACCTCATAAACACCTATGGCCTCACAATGTTATTTTATAAACATAAATGTTTTGTTGATAGTTGACATAATACCTAGCTAGGATGCCAAGAAAAATAAGACATGGTCTGTGTCTTCAAGGGGCTCACACTTTCAGTCACGAGATAGTGCAGTGAAGCAATTGCTTATAATACAATTTTTTAGTAAAAATATATTTACATTACAAAGGACACACAGTAATAAGTTTACCAGAGAGTTCCTTAGAGGAAATAGTCTTAAAAGATGGGTTTTGAAAGAAGCGTATAAATTGAGCCAATGCCAAGAAGTTCTAACACATTTTAGTAAAAGATAATGACCTTTACTAAAAACAGTGCAGTGATTCCATAGGATAAGTGCTGGACTGTGTGCCACTAGGTGATCAGTTCAAGCATATCAGCCACTCTATGGGCGAAAAATGAGGCTTTCTGCTCCCGCAAAGTCTCAGAAACATAATACAGGGACACTATGAAATGAGTCATAACCAATCCAATAGCCCCTAACAACAAACTAATAATGCAAATGGCATTAACAGCTTAAAATGAAAGATCATTTAAAATTCAGATAGATGGACTTTAATAGATTGAATTTTATCTGAATCAAATGTATTTGTTTGCCATGGAAACAAAAGCATGTACATTTATTCATTTATAGCACATCTTGGCTATCAAATGTCTATTAAACAACACTTACATAATTTCTAGAAAATGGAAAATATATAATCTAATGAAGGTCAATGAAAATAATTACATCTTATGCCTGTGGTCCCATGCTACAAGTATTTAAATATATCAAATTGTTCCAAATTAGTTTTCTTTGCCAAAGGTAAGTATACTAGCTCCAAATTTTATATCCATTCTATGTTTGCTTGAAACATGTAAGATGTGACGATGTAGTCTTAATGAGCCTCATTTGCTTCTTACTATTTTTATATTATTTACAATGATTGCTGTGCAACAATTGTTTCTTTTTCCCAGATCTGGCAGTGTGGAGGATCCTTGGAGATTGTGACCTGCTCACATGTTGGTCATGTTTTTCGGAAGGCAACTCCATACACTTTTCCTGGTGGCACTGGTCATGTGATCAACAAGAACAACAGGAGACTGGCAGAAGTTTGGATGGATGAATTTAAAGATTTCTTCTATATTATATCACCAGGTAAGCAATTCTGACATATTTTTTACTCATGCTGAATATGTGTTTTATATTGCTCTTACTTCATTATTGTCTAAATAAAATGCAGTTTATTTCCATAATATTATAAAAGATCATGTTTGATAAAGCTAGACTTAAGAGATCAATTTGTACCTAAAGTGAGAAACATTGCATTGATCTCAAATGCCTAAATATTCTTTCTCTTCTTCCAAGCATAAATTTTGTGTGAGAAAAATGGAACAAACCATGCACAGAGATTGAAAATTATTTAATATTTATCACTCCATTTAAGAAATATTGATCATGTTTAATAAGAATACTTTTATAGCATTATTTCTGTAAATATCCAAAGTAATGAAATAATTAATAGATTTCATATAGAATGAAAATTGTGCCAGTGTTAAGGGGCCCTTGTGTGGTGCTGTAGGATAAGCACTGGACTGCTAACTTCAAAGTCAGCAGTTCAAACTCACAAGCCATTCCTTGGAAACCCTATACAGGGTTGCTATGAGTTGGAACCAACTAGAGTGCACTTAACAGCAACAACAAAACTTTTGCACAGTATTTAATGATATAGTAAATTGCTTATCAATAAATTTGTGAGTCAGCATAATAAACCTATTTCCATGGAGTCTGTTTTGAACCTATAGGACAGAATAGGAGTGCCCCATAGGGTTTCCAAGGTTGTATGGAAGCAGACTACTACGTCTTTCTCACTTGGAATGGTTAGTGGGTTCGAACAGCCAACCATTTGGTTAGCAGCCAATTGCTTAATCACTGTGCCACCAGGACTTCTAGAGAGCATAATGTTGTTGTTAAGTCCGTTGATTCTGACTCAGCGATCCTGTACAGAGTCACTGAGGAGCAGCTGGCGAGTTTGTGTGTGGCATTTTGGGTTAATGTGCTGGACTGCAAAGTCAGCTTGATCTGCAAGGTCGGTGGTTCAAGTTCAGCAGCTGCTCCTCAAAAACCCTATACAGGGTCTCTATGGGTTGGAACCGACTCGACAGCACTTAACAACATCAACAACCTTGTGGTTGGTAATCAAGTGCTTTTCCTACAGCATCACACCAAGAGTCCTTGAAATCATAATGTTGGTGGTGTTGCTGTTAGGTGCCACGGAGTCTGTTCCCACCCATTTTATTCAGCGTCCCTGAATAAGCTTTCTGAGGAGCAGCTTGAACTGCCAACATTGCAGTGCATTAACACACAGTGCCACACCAGGACTATAATATTTTATCCTGTATTTGTTAGAGGGAAGGAGAAGTAGCGAAATAAGAGTAAGTATAGTATATCACTGTTTGGTGGGGTTATGAATAATTTCACTCTTTGTTTAATCTTTTCTATATTTTTTCAAAAAATATGCATTACTTTTTTTTTTTTTTTAATTCTAAATCAAACAAACTATTAGCAGGGAAAAAATAAAGCCCATAAAGCATTGTGAGACATTTTCATTACCAGATGATGGTATTATACGTTATTCATTCTTATCTTTATAAATTCCTAAATATTCTCTAATGTCTGCATTACTTTTTTCAAAATTCTGAGGCATTATAAAAGGAAAATCAAACATTTTGAGAAGATAGAATTAAGAAGTCTCAGGACTGACTTTAAGATTTCAAAACCTAGAGAAAATAAAGAATACATTAGTTTAATAGGAATTCCACTTCACTGATAACATAATTTAAGTATACTATTTTTGATACTATGTGTAGCCCTGATGGTAATCAATGTCATTATTATGTAACTCATCAGAATAATAACAACAACAATAATATGTCCACATTCTCTTTTCTATAGAATAATCTATATGGCTTAGTAAAAGCAGTTTGGATTCAGGTTGACAACCTCTGATTTCTGAATGTACATCGGGCTATTAAAACTCTTCTTTTACTGAAGATTGTGAACAAGGAAATGAGCAATATGAACTTTCTTATTAAGATCCAGCATTGCTATATAAAGTATAAAAATGAGAACAATGTATATGTAAATGTTGGGTTGAAGAAGAACTTTTCCATACATTTTCAAGCCTCTTCCATGCCTGGAAGCTATGGCCAGGAACACTATTTAACACATAGGTTTATTTCTCTTTACAATAGAAACTCCATCCAGATGTTCCCAGATTTGAGTTCAACAAGATCATGTAAAACTTCAGTAAAGCAGTGACATTTATATAACCTTTTCATTTTCTATTCTTGATATTTTCTGAATTCAAATCAAATACTTGTAGAAATATAGAAGCTCAAATATGAATACAAAATAATGGAGTGAAGGAGTGTGTTATGTGAGATTACATGCAACTTACATTTAGAAGTATTAGTAATTGAGAATGACTTCAACCGTTGCATTAGATTCGTCCATAATGAATATTATTTTTAAAAAGTCATGTTAGTCTTTTGTAAAATTTTCCTTGAGTGAAAAAGACAGCTAAATGGTAGAATCATTTCTCAAACTGTAATGAAATGACAAGTTTTAGCATTTAAAGGGTGAAAAAGAAAGCCTACTATCTGGAACTAATGACTTTATGTTGCTCAGCAGGGACTGTTTGTAAATCCTAGAAAATGTAGTTTTCATATTACAATAAATATCATTTATAATGTTATTGTTCTTATAAAATGGGTTCATTTAAATCCAGAAAGGTACTTTGTAAAGCAGGAAAAGGACATTTGGGGAATATGTTGAATATATCTAGGAACTTCCTAAGGGTTATTTATGCTTATGCACAACTCAGAGAAAGCCAGCATTGCTGAGCATGGAATCTGCCTCCTATAATGTGGGTAAAATGGTAAAAACAAAGACCACATAACACTAAATTGCTTCCCAGTGGAAAAGGAAGATCGGAACCAACCTGAAAACTAGAGCTAGATACCTAAACACAATTCTAGCCCTGGGCAGCCTTCAAATCATCCAAAAACAGACGGAATATTAGGATAGTCAAGAATCTGTTATTTTTATGGTATCAAGCATTTTGTGAATGGAAAATTGCTTTAGTCATTAATAATCTATAGATATTGGTAGTGTCCTTCTCAACTCTTAATATCAAAATATTAATTTCTTGGATAGCCTATAAAATTTTTGATTTTATGTGTGTCCTCACCATTGGTAGTGGGTGAGTTTATAAGGGAAAAAGCTGCATACATAAACAAAACAGGAACATACAGGCTCACCACACTTAGAATGGTATCATTTACTAAATTGTATACAAATGCACATTTTTGAAAAACTTCCATTTCTTTCTCTAGAAGCTCCTTAACAGTATAGCTAGGGAAATTGTTACCTTTCTAGAAGTACCTCTGAAATTCTGTTAACTTATTTAACATGTCTTATAAGTAAACTCCATTTGTTATCCCAGGACTTTTTTTGCTAAACCTTGTTTCCCATTTAGCATAGTTTTTCATATTTCAATCTTTAAATATAGAGCCTTGAATTCTGACAGTGACTTTTATTTCTTCTAATATAATGTATACAATATTACCTGCCTGTTTTGTTGATTAACTTCATGGATGTTTCAACTTTTTTTTTTTTTCTCTAGAAAATGTATTTATTGTAGTGTTGATAGCAAGGTCAACCCATATCTGCCACTTATTATGCTGTCTTAAGTTTTGTTTTACTTGTGTCTATATTCAAAGATATCATGTTTGGTAAGGTGGAGGGTCAGAGAAAAAGAGGAAGACCCCCAATGAGATGGATTGGCTAAGTGGCAGCATCGAAGGACTCAAGCATGACAACAGTAGTGAAGTTGGCCCAGGATTGGGCAGTGTTTCATTCTGCTATGCATAAGGTCGCTATGAGTCGGTACCAACTCAAAGGCACCTAACAACAACAACAACAACAATATTCAAAGATAAACTGGTGTGGTGTTGTAGTATAAGCACTAGACTGCTAAGTTTGGGAGTTCATACCTACCTGTGACTCCTTGGAAACCCTATAAAGGGTTGTTATGAGTTGGAACCAACTGAACAACAACATGTCCAAAAAATAAATAAACTTTTATTTCCTTTGCCTGGCAACATTCCTGTCACTTTGTAGTCCTTGCAAAAATATTTGTTCAATAGCCCATGAAGAATAACTGAGTGAATTCATTTTTAAAGGAAGCAACTGTTGTCTCTTCCTTAGAGTTCCCCATGGACATTTGGTCTGTGCAAGGGAATCTCTTCCCAGTGGTTACATTTATGGGGAGACTTTGTTTTGCCTCTCTGCTTTAGCCCCTGGTTGTATTTTTTAGCCATGGGTTAAGAAACAGTGTTGGATACTTTACACAGATCTGGAATATCATTCCTCTGTGTTTGCCATTAGAAAAGTTTCCATTGACTTTCTTATGTGTTTCAGGTTTTATGATTCCACCGTCATCAAAGTGCACACTATCATCTATTGTTACCCTCCAGCTAATAGAATATCTGACAGACACAATAGCATTCTCTAATGGAGAAACAGCATACTTACTGAAAATAAAGTGTTATTGCACAGGTTGGTTTTTATTTTGGTCATGACCTATACTCATTTAAAGCCAGCTATTTTGTTGTTGTTGTTATGTGCCATCGAGTCGGTTCTGACCCATAGCGACCCTTCATAGGGTTTCCGAGGAGCAGCTGGTAAGCTTGAACCTCTGACCTTGCAGTTCAAACGGCTTTGCATTCTGGCGCATTAACCCACAGCGCCATACCAAGAAAGCTAACTATAGGAAAATAAAAAAAAACTCTTTGTGTGAATTACCTTTATCTGATTATTTTTCTCCAAAATATTTACTATCTGTTCTAATTGTCTTGGCCTCTGTAAGACCATTAGCAATGACAGTATAAACAGAATTGACAATGTCTAACTATATTCTCACTGAATGTATGAATGAGGAGTAGTGATACTTTGAAGTAGCGTAGATTTTCAACATTTGTTTAATTTGGTTTCTGGTTGTCTTTCTAAGGATGTAAATAGTATAGTATCATCGATTTTTAAAGCCCTGTAGGCTCTTGAAGCCAGAAGCAGGTTTCACCAGTAATTGGGATGTTTCAGTTTGAGCCAATCTGATTGCATTAGCAAATCTTTTGAAATAAAGGGATGTAAGCAAAAACCACTCTTCACAGTATAAATGGAAACTTTTTTGCCCCCTGTTAGTCACAGGCTTGAGAACTTTAATATAGGAGGCAGTCATAACACTAGCCACATATTTTAAATGTTCTGTAACTACTGATTTTCTTTCTTTGGGGAGTTAGATATTACCTAAAATTCAATTTCAGTTGACATGGTGTTTAGACACAGCTGTTCTTCTCTAACTCAGTTCTTTGTTTACGTAATGAATAGTTTGTGCCCTTTTTCTTGACCAGAAACAAATTGAAAATAAAATTTAAAGACTCCCAAAACACTCTGTTAAAGGTTTTTATATATAGCTGAGAAAACAGCTTATTTTCCCTTAGCAATATTGTAGTATTTTGAACTGTATTCCAGGTTATTTACAAATTACACATTTAAAGAAAGATCCTTGAGCTCTATTTTAAAGATTAACTCCCTATTTATTAACTTTTTTAAATGCTTTAGAAAAATCAGTTCATCAGATAGCCTTTTTAAGCAGCAGTTTTGGATTGTTATTAAGGTAAAGATATATATATATTTTCTCTATGTTGAAATTTATATCTATAGACACAAATATTTTTCAACATGTGATTTTAAAAGATACACTATTTAATCATCATCCCTCAAAGTATAGCACTTAATTTCTTTGCTAAATCATGAAAATTCAGTTTGAATCCTTACAGACTGGTTTCATAAGTACAGGTTTTGATGTTAAAGCAAAATGTACAGGATGCAGATTTTATTATTTTAATAATCTAGGGATACTAGGTTTTGGTTGAGTTAACATGAATTCATCCGAAAGGAAAGTGAAACATTTCTAAAAGTAAAGTACATTTGTACCATTGTTTTTAGAATCTTTATTATGTATTAAATGCTTTGTCAGCATTATAACACTGAGGCAATATAATATCATGAGAAGAAAAGGTTGGATAGCTTTTATGTTAATTCCATATTGACACAGCAATTTCCTTTTATTTTGTGGTATGGTGACATGTTAATTTTTGAAATGATGGAGGAGTTATATTAACTGTTTGAAGTATAGCAGACAGTCTACTGCTTTTCCTTGCTACAGTCAATCTAAAACACTTTTCAATTCTTTAAATCTCTAAGAATCAAGTTAGGTCACTTTTTATTGTTGGTATTATTACTGATGTTTCCATTTGCAATGTTGAAGGGTTATATGGGAAAAATATTGAATGATGCAGGAAGCATCAAAAAAAAAAAAAAAGATAAAAGGAACACATTGCTTAACTTTACCAAAAATAGTTGATCAATATTCAGCCATTTTAGGAAATAGCTTATAGTCAAGAACAAATGGTCCTGAAGAAAGATGTCCAAGCTGCATTAAAGGCATTAGTGAAAAACAAGGTTCCAGGAGTTGATGAATACCATTAGAAATGTTTCAACAAATTGATGCAGCAGAAGAAGCACTCATTGGTCATTGCCAAGAAATTTGAAAGAGAGCTAGCTGACCAACCAATTAACTGAGATTCAGATTTGTGCCCGTTCGAAAGAAAGTTGTTGCAACAAAATGCAGAAATAAATAAACAGCATGATTAAATCACATGCAAGTAAAATGTTGCTGAGTACCACTTAAAAAATTATAACAGCAGCCCATCAACAGGGAGCTGCTAAAAATTCAATTGGATTCAGACAAGGATATGGCATGAAGGATATCATTGCTGATGCCAGATGGATCTTGGCTGAAAGCAGAGAATACCTTAAGGATCTTTTATCAACTATCCAAAAGCATTGAACTGTGAGAATCACAACAAATTATGGCTAAGATTCAAAGAACGGGAACCCCAGAACACTCAATTTTGCTCATGAGAAACCTGTACAGAGACCAAAAGATGGTTGTTTGAACAGAAAAAGGGGGTATTGTGTTGTTGAAAATCAGGAAGGGTGTGCCTCAAAGCTGTCTCCTTTCACCATTCTTATTCAATCTGTTTGCTGAGCAAATAATTTGAGAACCTGGATTAAACAAAGAACAATGGCACCAGTATTGGAGGCAAGTTCAATAGCAATCTGTGATGTGCAGAACATATAAGTTTGCTTGCTGAAAGCAAAGAGGACTTGAGGCACTTGCTGATGAAGATCAAAGAATTCAATGAATTCTAACTCAATGTAAAAAAAGCATACAAAACAACTATCCTCATAAACATCATTATAAGCAGAGAAAATATGGAAGTTGTCAAGGATTTCATTTTACTTTAATCCACAACCAATGCTCATGGAAGTTGCAATCAAGAAATCAAACTACATAGATCTTGAAATGCTCTTTTGGATAATGAATGAAACACCATTTCTCCACAGTTTGTTATATCTGGCATAGTAAATCATATGACTGTCTGATTTAAAATGGCCAATATCAGTTTACTTCAGCTCACTAACGCTTAGGATGGGGTCCTGGTGTGTTGCTGTAGGATAAGCACTAGATTGTTAACCACAAGGTCGATGGTTTAACCCACCAGCCGCTCCATGGAAATCCTATATAGGGCTGTTATAAGTTGGAACTGACTCGACATCACCTTACAATAACAACAACAACAGCGCCTAGTATATGGATCCTTATATGTTCCATTTCATTTAAGATGACTTCCATTTTTCCTAGATTTGTACCTCATCCATTCTACATTCTAATTTTTAGTGGATGTTTGCACCTCTCTTTTTTGGTTTGATTTTGAGTTTTGTCCCATAAGCAAATAAATGTCCATAAATTGTTACTCCACTTACATCGTAAGGTCAACTCTACTTTTAGGACACAACTATTTCCCAGTTATATTTTGTGTACTTTCCAACGTAAGGGACTCATTTTCTGGCACTATATCAAACAATGCTCTGCTGCTGTTTATAAGATTTTCAATGACTAAAATTTAGAAATGGTCCTCCTTTCCTTCTTCCTAGTCCGGAAGATCCACTGAAATCTAATCACTAGGGGTTAACCTGTTCTTATTGTTGTTGTGAAGTGCTGTCAAGTTGATTCCGACCCATGGCAACCCTGTACAGGGTTTCCGAGGAGCAGCTGTTGAGCTTGAACCACCAACCTTGCAGTTCAAACGGCTTTGCAGTCTGGCACATTACCCACAGCACCACACCAGGACTCCATAGTTTAACCTACTGGTATTCAAAACACCAGAGGCATAGCTTGCAACACCACAATCAAATTTATGAAAACTTTTTATACTAAGCCAAG
>NW_006408530.1:3844329-3846113 GCF_000296735.1 Chrysochloris asiatica | reverse complement strand
CTTTCAGGTCTGGAAATGAATTTACCTGCATGGCTCAATTTCCAGCCAAACAATAGACAAGTCTAGAGGGGGGAAATATAACTGGGTAGGTATGCACACCTTAGATTAATCAACCAATAAAGATCTAAAGGTTATCATTTGCCTAATGACAAAATTCTGAAGGATTAGGAGAGAAGGAGGATGGGAACAGCAAATGTATGAAAGAAGCAGATAAAAAGATGATCCATTGTGTGGATTATAGTCAATGAGATGAAACATAGTGTTTATGAATAGTTGAATGGAAAACCGCTCTGTAAACCTTCAACCAATTCACAATCAAAAGTAAAAGCAAAACAAACCCTCAACTTATTGAATTGTATTACTATTGATACACATTTAGGAAAGTTTCCATCATTTGTGTCTTTATGCCCTGGTAGAATAGTGGTTTATGAGCTGAGCTGCTAAATGAAAGGTCAGCAGTTTGAGTCTAAAAGTTGCTCTGTTGGAGACAGATGAGGTTTCTGCTCCCATAAAGATTTATAGCCTCAGAAACCTTATATAGGGTTGCTATGAGTCAGAACTGACGCTAAAGCATACAACCTCCACCAACCACCATCCATACACATACAAAGAAGTACAGAAATATTCTTGTAACAATACCTTTTGAACGTAAGATGATAATTCTTTCATTTTATTTTAAAACTTGTTATAAAAATATATACATATATATAAATCATCTGAACCATTTCTACATATACAATTTAATAAATTTGATTACACTCTTCAAGTCATTCTCACAATTCCTTTTCTCAATCATTCCACCACCACTAGTGTAACCTCAACATGCTCTAACTAAATTTTCCCCTTTTCCACCCCCCTTCAGTGCTTTATGGTCGTGGTTATGTGCCGTAGAGTCTGTTCGGCTCATAGTGAGCCTGTAAATCTTTACGGGAGCAGAAAGCCTCATCTTTCTCTCACGGAACAGCTGGTAGTTTCGAACTGCTGACCTTATGCTTAACAGTCCAATTCGTAGCCACTTCGATACCTGAGCTTCTTTATAGGGTATTGCAAGAGCCCTAACCACAATATGCAAAAAGGGTTTCCTTCACTTTCAGCAAGCAAGTTTATATCATCTGCATGTCACGGTTTATTAACGAGTCTTCCTCCAATCCTGATGCCATGCTCTGCACATAATGTAGTTTCTCAGGTTCTTTGCTTAGTATGCTAAGTATGGTGAAAGGATACAATCCTGGTGCACACTTTTCCTGATTTTGGACCATTCATTATCCCCCTTTTCTCTTCAAACAACTGCCTCTTCATCTATGTACAGATTCCTGAAGATCAGAATTAAGTGTTCTGGACTATCCATCCTTCCCAATGTTATCCATAGGTTGTCATGAACCACACAGTTGAAAGCCTCTGCATGGCCAACAAAGCACAAGTAAGCATCTTTCTGGTCTCTGCTTTCAGCCAAGATTTGCCTGGCATCAGCACTGAAACCTGTAGTTTCAGGTGCTGTTCTGAATTGAATTTCTGGCAGTTCCCTGTCGATGTAAAATTGTGACTGCTTTTGATCTTCAGCAAATTTTACTTACATGTGATATTAATGATTTCAGCGTTCCATTGGCTCACCTCTCTTTGCAATGGTCACAAATAGGGATCTTTCCCACTTGACCTGGACGAGAGAGTACTATTATTGCTACATCAGTTTGCTGAAAGATTTCAGTTTGTATTCCATCAATTCCTGGAGCCTTGAATTTCATCAATGACTTCAGTACATACGTTAAGTGCCGTTTAGTCACTTC
>NW_006408530.1:3838302-3843371 GCF_000296735.1 Chrysochloris asiatica | reverse complement strand
ATATCATGTTTGGTAAGGTGGATGGTCAGAGAAAAAGAGAAAGACCCCAAGCCGATGGATTGGTAAAGTGGCAGCATCAATGGACTCAAGTGTGGAACAATTGTGAGGTTAGCCCAGCACCGGGCAATGTTTCATTCTGTTGTGCATTAGGGTGGCTATGAGTTGGTACTAACTTGATGGCACCTAACAACAACAACACTAAGGAAATAGATAATCTTCCAACTCTGATTTTATATTGGGACAAGGATCAGGGAGCTAGAGCTCAAAACAGAAAGTACTGATGTTTATTCTTAACATCTAAAAGAACAGCTAAGTGGGAATATAACTGGATATTAGTGGCTTCAAGAACTGTCTTTGACTCAGAGGAGGAATCGGTTTTAGCATTTATAGTACCACTTTGTTTATCTTTGCTTTCTAATATGACAGATTTTTCATTGACTTATGGTCTTTAAAACTGGTTGTAATCAGGTTTTGTCTTTTGTTTGACTTCACTCTTGTTTTCTATTTCTGAATTAAAAATACCCCCAAACTCAAAACAAGAATATTGTATTTTATGACTCTGAAGTTTAGTAATTTAAGCAGGAGTCAATGGTATGATTCTTTTGCTCTATACAGCACTGAAAGAAGCTATTCAATTGCATTTAGCTGGAAAGATGGACTGATCTAGAGACTACTGGGTCGCTTCACTTACGTGACTGGCATGTTGCTTTGATGGGTCAAAAGCTGGGCTAAGCTAAAACAATTTAATTGAATGCTTAAATGTGGCCTGTCCAGCATAGCAGCCTCAGGTTCTCCCCTAACTTTCAGGATGACTTCTCCCCAGAAAGAGTGATTGCATCGACCTGGACAGAAGCTTCAAGAATGCTCATGAGTTGACCTCAGAAATCTCAAAGGGTCACTTCAGACACACTTTATTATGCAAGTCACTAAGGCAAACTCAGATATAGAAAGTGGCATTTTAGAACCATCCTTCAAAGAAAAGAATAGTAAAATATTTGAAACCATCTCTAATTGACCATGGAAAGAGCTCTGGAGTGGTTAAAGAGCTTAGCTACAAACCACAAGGTCGGCAATTCAGAACTACTAGCAGGTCTGGCAAGCTATGGACAACATTCCGAAGTATGAATATTCAGAACACTTAATGGTGCTCATAAGGAATCTGTACCTGGACCAAGAGGCAGTTGTTCGAACAGAACATGGGAACACTGAATGGTTTAAAATTAAGAAAGGTGTGTGACAAGGTTGTATTCTTTCACCATACTTATTCAACCTGTATGCTGAGCAAATAATCCGAGAAGCTGGGTTATATGAAGAAAAATGTGGTATCAGGATTGGAGGAAGACTCATTAACAACTTGTGATAAGCAAATGCTACAACCTTACTTGCTGAAAGTGAAGAGAACTTAAAACATTTACTGATGAAGATCAAAGAGCACAGCCTTCAGTATGGAATACATCTCAATGTAAAGAAAACAAAAATCTTCACCACTGGACCAATAAACAACATTCTTATCAGTGGAGAAAAGATTGAAGTTGTCAAGGACTTCATTCTTCTTGGATCAACTATCAACACTCACAGACGCAGCAGTCAAGAAATCAAATGACGTATTGCATTAAGAAAATCTGCTGCATAAGATCTTTTTAAAGTGTTGAAGAGCATGGATGTCATCTTGAGGAATAAGTTGCGTCTTACCCAAGCCAAGGTTTTTTCAATAACCTCATATGGATGCAAAAGCTGAACAGTGAATAAGGAAGACCATACAAGAATTGATGCCTTTGAGTTATGTTGTTGGGGGAGAATGCTGAAAGTTCCATGGGCTGCCAAAAGAACCAATAAATCTGTGTTGGAAGAAGTGCAGCCAGAGTGTTCCTTGGAGACCAGGATGGCCAAACTTCATCTCTCATACTTTGGACATATTGTCAGGAGGGACCAGTCCCTGGAGAAGGATATCATGTTTGGTAAGGAGGAGAGTCAGAGAAAAAGAGGAAGACCCCCAACAAGATGGATTGCCCAAGTGGCAGCATCGATGGACTCAAGCGTGGCAACAGTAGTGATATTGGATCAGGATCAGGCAGTGTTTCGTTCTGCTGTACATAATGTCGATATGAGTCTGTACCAACTCAATTGCACCTAACAACAACAACAACAGCAGGTCTGATGGAAGACGGACTATCTGTTCTGTAATGATTTAAAGCTTTGGAAATCCTATGGGACGGTTCAACACTGGGAGCCAGAATCAACAGTTGTTGTTGTTGTTAAGTGCCGTTGAGTCGTTTCCAACCCATAGTGACCCTGTACAGGGTTTCCGAGGCTGTAAATCTTTATGGGAGCAGAACGCCTCATCTTTCTCCCGCGGAACAGCTGGTAGTTTCAACAGTAGTAGGTTTGGTTTTTGTTGTTTGTTTGTTTTTTTTAATTAACCCAATAATGGATAAACTCATGTCACATTACCATTTTTTGTTCATAATGTATACTCTTTCTGTATTGCAGTTTTACTCCTACCATAAACACACATTTCAATTTTTTAAATGTGTATACATATTTTATTTCACTGAATAAGGTGTATTGATTGGAGTTAATTGACTTTTATCTAGCATAAAGTACTTTATTATAGATGTTATTTCATTCCCTTTAGCATTCAAAGATGTTTTAAGATCCACTTTTTGTCTTTATATGCATATCTATGTGCAGCATGGTAGTCAGTGATGGCAGTTCACTGCATTTTAATTTCATGCACTTGTCCTCCTCTTGATTTCTACCTAGATTACCTAATTTCTGGGTGAAAGGATTTTGTCAGATTCTTTTGCAAAATTCCAGCAAATGTCTTCACTTAGGTGCATATTAACTCATTCTATGGTATCTTTTTTTTTTTTTTTTTTGTAAAAAATGTTTATTGTGAATTGAGTGATAATTTACATGGGGGAACCATTAGTTTACATTCATTCCAATGTATTCATTTTATTTCAGTGATTACAATCGTATTCATTTCTTTGCAATGATTACAATTCTACAAGACCCTGTGTAGAATTTCTGAGGAGCAGTTAGTGAATTTTAACAGCTGACCTTGTGTTTGCAGTCCAGTGCTTATCCTATAATGCCATACCAGGACCCCTTTTCCAGGTTAGGGTGAATACACTTGCAATGTATAGGATTGAAGTGCTTTGAAGTTCTAGAAGGGGAGAGGTCTTGGCTATTACACTAACTCGGGTTTAAGCTTTACATTCTAGTAACTATCTAAAAGGCATTCCCAAACTGGGTATATCTCCCCAAACTGGGTATAACCCCAGCCCCCTAGACCCAGTTATATCTGGTTTAAATTATACAAGTTCAAATAACAAAATGAAGGATGTTAAGAATTAAAAAAAAAAAAAAATGATCCTCCTTTCCATGACTAAGTTACTATAAACTCCTTTTCTTTTCAAAGAGATAAAAATATGAAATTTCTCCCTCCACCATTCATTTATTTACCTAGTCTCAGCCAGAATGAAAATAAGGACAGAAAATAATATGGCAAGAATAGAACTAAAGTAATTAAGATGTCTAAACAATTAAGATGAGGACTTCAAAAAAACTTATACTTCATCATAAATATTGCTTTTATTGCATTATGTATAATGCTATAAAACTAATAAAGACTCGAGTTGTCATTAAAAAAGTAATAATGAAAGTTTTTAAAGATGAAAGGAAAATGTGTGGCAACAATGTGGTTAAATTATCTTCTATATTAATGCATAGTGAGGAAAACTGATTAAATAAACACAATAAAAACTTTTGTTTAGACATTTCCCTGCATTTCTTTTATTTAAAAATATGCTTTTCATGCCAATGAACAACTCTAGAATTTTAATGAAAACAAATTTCTAGGAAGTTTGTTCAGACATGGCACTATTGACAAATACTAACCATGTATTCTGAGTGATGTCTGTTTTTAGCTGCCATTGAGTCAGTTCCAACTCACAGCAACCCCTATGCGCTGCTCGGTCCTGTACCAACTTCATAATCTCTGTTTCACTGGACCGGTTTCAGCTGAGCTTCCAGACTAAGACAGACTAGGAAAGAGAGGCAGATTACTTTTGAATGTTTAGACACTGAAAAAGTTATCAACAACTGTTGTTGTTGTCAAATGCCATAGAGTCGGTCCTGAACCATAGCTACCTTTATAGGGTTTCCAAGAAGGGGCTAGTGAGCTTGAACTGCCAACCTTGCAGTTCAAACGACTTTGCTGTCTGGTGTATTAACCCACAGCGCCACAGGAGATACTAACTCAGGACTGTCACAGATAGTGAGAACTAGCTTGAAATTTCTTAATTTTTGTTATACCAAATCTCAATCTGCTAACTCTCTGATTAAGCTGATAGCTGCTTCCTGCATAAAAATAGAGAAGGGTAAATGTCTTATTTGTGAAAGACATTTGGAGGAAAATGCCCAAGGCAATCTTCATTAAGGAAGCAATCCGTTTGACTGTTTTAGACAATTTGAGTAGCAGTTATGTACTTGCCTGTATATGATCTATTTCAGGCTTGAATGCATTTATAGTATGTTGCATAATTTATTTTATCTTATGGAAAATGTTTGAAGTTATTATCTCTTGGACCCAGTATTCAAAATACTCTGCTTTTTACCATTGGCTAGTAATCTAGATACATTTAAGCCTTTCTACGATCCTGCTGAAGGATCCCCTGGTAGCATAATGGAATACGAGCTGGGCTGCTAAAGCACAAGGCCAGGAGTTCAACTCTACCAGTTGAAAAAAAGATGAGACTTTCTGATCCTGTAAAAATTCACAGCCATGAAAACCCAGGGTCTCTGGCACATAGCCACCACCACCATGGTGATGCTGTGGAGTAAGTGTGGACTGTGCACCACAGCTCAGGTTCAAGCCTACCACGTGCTCCATAGCAGAAAGATGAAGCTGTCTGCTCCTATAAAGATTTAGGATTTCAGAAACCCTGGATACGGTTGCTACAACAGCAGTATTATAAAGAATCGACTCGATGACAGGGGTTTGGTTTGGGGTAGTTAAGGAGCCCTGTGGCACAGTGGGTTAAGTGCTGGGCTGCTAATCTCAA
>NW_006408530.1:3824779-3838032 GCF_000296735.1 Chrysochloris asiatica | reverse complement strand
AATAGGGAAAGATCCCCGAATTCATTGTCTGCAGGGTTTTTATAGAGTTTTCAAACAGCTCAGGTTCCTCAGCTTTACAATCTTTGGATTGGTTAACAATTGGCATACTATAAGATGTTACAGTTTAATTGGTCAGGACTGGTGGTCTTTGTTCTTAGGCTAGGGTAAAGGAAAACATCTGGCCTCTGGCCTTGAGCTGCCTGGCTATTTATACATATATCATTTTCTTGGAGCTAGAGGACGTGCTCAGGCTAATGTACAGAATGGAGATTGACCTTGTTTCTGGAGGGAACTAAAAACTGAGGCCTTGTCTATTTAAAATGCTTTCCTGAGCCTGATTAGAGTTTAGTCAAGCAGTCTCTAGGTAGGCAAAATCACATAAAATCAGTTTGGTCCTTACAGTAGTCTCTGCTTCCAATAAGATTACAGCCTTGAAAATTCTATGGGAGCAATTCTACTGTGTCTTACAGGGTTGCTATGCTTTGGAATGGCCTTGAGAACAATGTGTTTGCTTTTATCTTTATAACCAGTTGATGTTGAGTTCGTCCCAACACATACCAACCCTATGTGTGTGAGAGTATAACTGTTCTACATAGCATTTCCAAATCTGTTTTTTTTTTCAGAAGAAGATCATCAAGTCTTTTTTCTGAGTTACCTCTGGGTGGGATCAAACCACCACCATGTTTACTAGCATCTGAACGTGTCTATAACCCAGTGACTCCTTATATCTTTATGGTGGTGGTAATCGTGGTGGTGTGCCATGGAGTTGGTTCTGACTCATAGAGACCATGTGTAGGGTTTCCAAGGTTGTAAATAGTTATGGGAGTAGACAGCCTCCCGCGGAACTGCTGAAAGTTTTGAATTGCTGACCATTATATTAACAGCCTGACTTGTAAGCGCTACACTACCAGAATTCCTTTCTATACCCTCTTGTCTCAACCCAGACTGCCTCATCCTTTATTCATCTGCAAATTGCCTTCAGAATCCTGCATAGTTCTACTCTGTTACAGAATCTCATTCTGTGGCACTTTATCTGTATCCCTAAGATTACCTTAATGAAAACAGAAAACAACAACAATGTGCTTTTATTTGTGTAAGTATATTCACATCTTTTACTAAATTCAGAGTTCCTCAAGAGTGCCAGTCACCATTTATACATGCATACTGAATGAGCAAATGATCAATTAAAATACTGTTTCTTTATTTGACTGTGAGAACATCTGAGTATTAGTCATTCAAACTCACCAGCCACTCTGTGGGAGAAAGATGTCTCTCCAATATTATCTATCATGTAAATTTTATCAGATGTTATGACCTTTAAGATAAGCCATTTTGGAGACAATGAAGACAAAGCTGAATGAGAAAAAGCTGATGTTATCATTGAGTACATACGTGAATGTTGTCAGACACATAGTAGACAATTGCATTATGCATCCACTAAGTCTACAAATCATTAATATAAACCTTGACTTGGTAGCCAGGATTTTCAAGTGTTTGTTTTACAGTAGTTTTATATTTTTAACAAATTCTTGCATCTCAGTGAACCTCTGTAAGAAATTCTGCCCTAGCAACCTTACAGAAAAATTATTCACTTAGCTAAGTTAATAAGGAAGACCATAGAAGAATTGATGCAGTTGAGTTACGGTGTTGGAGAAGAACATTGAAGGTACCATGGATTGCCAGAAGAACAAACAAATCTATGTTGGAAGAAGTACAACCAGAATGCTCCTTAGAAGCCAAAATGACCAGACTTTGTTTCTCGTACTTCAGACATATTATCAGTAAGGTCCATTCCCTAGAGAAGGACATCTTGCTTGGTAAAATGGAGGGACAGCGAAAAAGAGGGACACCTCCAAAGAGATAGAGTGGTACAGTGGCAGCAACAATGTTCTCAAGTGTAGCAGCAATTGTGAGGATGGTGCAGGACCGGGCTATATTTCCTTCTTTTGTACACATGGTTGCTGTGGGCTAGAACTGAATCAATGACAACCGTTAAGTGAAATATCAGAGTTGAATAATATGTGGAATATAAAACTCAGTTTCATGGTTTTCAAATGAGCTACTGAATTTTACAAAGGAATACTTATTTCTGAACCTAATTGTCTAGATGCTGAGTGTTAAAAAAAAAACAAGTGTAGCAGCTTCTTACAATATACATATCTCTTCTAGCTGCTCATTGACCCAAAAAGGTGTCCTAGAATTTGAGTGTGTTTTTCTATTGCTGTGCTCCAATTTGCCAATAACCACAGCCCATGCCCCCCTCTGCCATAGCCAGACTTAGTGGTAAAATATCTATTATAAACAACATATAGATGTGTGTCTCTCCTCTTGGAAACTTCCCTAGTTTTCACATCATTGCTGTTGTTAGTGTCATTGAGTTTGTTCTGACTCATAGAAACCCTGTATAGACTTTCCAAGAAGTAGCTGGTAGGTTTGAACTACTGACCTTGGGATGGGCAGTCCAGTGTTTATTTTACACCACACCAAGACTCTAACCCACACATTACAATTTCTCAAATCTTTCCATGAAGAATTAATCACTTCATTTCCTTTTGCATCTGTTGAATTGATCAAATTTTGGTTTTAAAATGTCACATTGCTTGGGATAATCTGTCTTCTCCCTACCTCTGCCCCCAAAATGATTATATTTCAAGAATTTTGTCTTTGTCTTTTTTGTATTCTCAGGACCTCCCTCATTCAATACTTAGGAGTTAGTAGGGCCTCAGGTACAATGACTCTTGAAAAATGTGGAGTTTTTGGTTATTTTTTTCTTTTTCTTCTCCGGGCTCTGTAGGATCTACTAAAGCAAAGAAAATGGCTTGGTAGAGAATAAATAAGTTCGATAAAAAATAAAAATAACATGACCTTATTATCCAGAAACCTTGGAAATAATAGAAGATAATCTAGCTGTTTCAGCTTAGTACTGATTAAATGGGGGTTTTCCATTTGTTGAAGTGTTGCTCCCTATTCATGTGGGTACATTTATGGAAGGGATCTAAGATATAGAGACCTACTCCAACAAAGGTCCTCTATGGTGAAGTGGCCTAAGAGCCTCTTATTAAGCTTTTTATCCTTGGTGTATTGACAGCACAGGGATTCAACTATAAAACAAATAGAAAACTTACCTTTGAAGAAAAAATTGATTCTATTTGTACAGAAAGGAGGAAAATAGTGAGCTTCTGAAAAGAGAGAAAAATACCTAGAATACTATAAAAGAAGTGTGATGTTTTTGGAGTGATAAAAGTATTTTAGATGCTTACAACAGAACTAAGGAGTTTAAAGCCCTAGGTTGGAAGAATATTAGGTAGTTTTTGGAGTTTTTTGGCAATAAATTTGAGTTGTGATAAATAATAACTTTTTTAACATTTTATTGTGAATTATGTGATAGTTTACATGGGAGAACATTAGCTTTACATTCATCCTATTGTATATAATTTCATTGCCATGGTTCCAATCCCTCCATGCATCATCAACCAACCAAAGGGTATACCCTGCAAGCTTGGCCCCCCACATCATCAGCATACAGCCCTCCCCCTCCCCCCCCCGGGTCTAAAGTCCCCAGCTGCTCCACCTCTCCACGTCATCGTCTCTGTTTCCATTTCTGGTGTCACTTCTTCTCTTGGTAGGGTCCCAAATAGTAATTTTTGTTGTTGAATTTTGAATCCATTCATTTTTCTTTTCAACAATGTTGATCCCCCAAATTATACCCAATTCCACTGTGTTACCACATTTTGTTAAGTGCCATACCATTGGTTCTGATTCATAAGAACCCTGTAAAGGGTTTCTTTAGAGTGGTTGGTGGGTTTGAACTGCTTACATTTAGGTTAGCAGTCCAATGTTTGTCCTACAGCATCACATCAGAAGAGATATAAAATAAAGCATATAAAATAAAGGAGAATAAAGTAAATAATCATTTTTAGCACAGGTGAAAAAGATAGGTTTTATGACAGTAAGATGTAGAGTAGAACATATAAGAAAGCTTTCAAAAATAGATTTTTGAGGTCAAGGTATTCTCTCTAATAAAGTAACTTCTAAGCTAAGACATAAATGATAGCAGAAGTTAGTTAAGCAAAAGATAGACTAGTATAAAATGGTTTTTTTCTGACAGAAGGATCAAAGTTTGTCACTGTAGAGAACTTAAGAATAACAGTACACTTTGCAGGAACTGAAAGTGAAAAATTTCATATGTTTGGAAGAGTTAAGTAACAGTGTGGAATTTATCACAAAGGACATCAGTGAAAGACATCATTGGAAAGGGAATTTATTTTACTTATTTTGAGAGAGCGGTCTGGCTGTTATATGGTAGATGAATTGGAGTAGGAACAAGATGGATGGCTATAAGATATATCGTTCTAAATCATGAATGAAATGTGATGGACTAAACTTGTATAGTAGTAAGAATGAAGAGAAGTAGATGGAATCCAGAGATATAATGAAGATGATAGTTGTTAGGAGTCATTGAGTTGATTCTGACTGTAACAACTCTGTGTCTCATGTTTTCATGACAGAAGCAGAAGATCATGGGTTCTTTCTACCACTTTGTTGGGTGGTTTCAACAGTCACCTTTTGGTTAGCAGCCCAGTGCTGACCAAGTTGGTTCCAACTCATAGCAACCCTCTATAGAGCTTCAAAGAGCAGCTGGTAGGTTTGAACTGCTGACCTTGTGACTAGCAGTCCAGTGCTTATACTACAGTGCCACACCAGAGTTCTGTTTTGGAGACGGTAATAGGAAATATAGTGACAACTTAAAGTGAAGGATTATGGCAAGAAGCCAGGTAAATGGTACTACTGTCTTTTACTGAAATAGGGATCCCAGGGAATGGTTTTGGTGTACTAGCCTAAAGAGTTGGATGAGAAGGACTGAGAGAAAACCAACACTGATTAGTGAACATTGCTTGCTTTGTCATACTTACAGCTAAAATTTCTCCAGTACTGAGACTACTTCTAGTTCCAACGCAGGTTAATGGTTGTTTATTGATTTCTTACACATCAATGAATTATCCCAGTGGATGTCTTGTGAATCCACAATGAACTTATAATTTGTAGAATGACATGGTATCCCACAGTTTTTGTTTTTTTTATAAGTGCAAACAGAAAAAATTTCTAACAGCAATAGTGAAATATGACTACTTTTTTTTTAGGTTAGCTTGAAGAATGATATCTTGAGTATTAGTGGGATGAAAATCATTTTATTAATCTGTCATGGTAAATAATTGAATGTCTTATGGGGATATTGTCTAGAATGCCATTTGTAAGATATAGAATGGAATGTTTAAACATCGTAAGAAAGAGAAAAGAAATGTCCATGAGAACACTTAGCAATGAGAATTTAAAAGCAATATAAATGGCTGACTGTCTGACTGACAGATTAGCTGTCATGAAGCTTTGCAAGTTACTACAATTATAGATAAAGGCCTCTCTGATATTATCATCCATGATTAGTATCCAAGCAGACACTAGATTATTTCACGTGTTAAAACAAAAGGCTAGTTTCAAATGGAAGCATCAACTGTCACTTGCAAATTTTGTAGCGGGAATCAGCTATCACTTTTTCCTTTAACAGAGAGAAATATTAATCACTTTAATATATCTAATATGAAAGGCAAATGCTAGCTGCCTTTACAGAAGATGTTCGTATATAAATATTTGTAGTCATTGCTCAAACATTTTTCAACATCTCTATTATAAACACATTTAAAGAATTCATTACTATTTCAAGAATTCAAATTTAATGCTATAATATGAAAAAAAGGGAAAATAAAACAATGTTACAGAAAATATTTGTCTATATAGTTGAATATGTGCACATTTATTTACTTCCTTCAATGATTTTGTTAGACAAATGGCAAATGCTATTTTCAATATTTCACTCCCAATAGTAAAATTGTATTTATTTGAAAGAAAAATGCTCTCTTAATAAAGCATTTATGTTTTTTAATGCATTTCTAGAGAAATTGGCAGAATCATTTTGTTGAATCACTAGACCTTTTCATTTAGTCATTTTAATAATTGATAATTTCTTTTATAATCAAATGAATATGTGTCTATGCAGATAAATAGAAATAGGGATATTTAAGGTAATGAGAAACAATTGTGACTCCAGTACCAGAAATATGGTACTGGAGGGACAATTGGTGTGACGTTACAAATGGTGTGACACTTTGGATCAGCACTGGACTGTGAACCATAAGGTCGGCAGTTCAAGCCCACCAGCTGCTCCTCAGAAGCCCTTACAGGGTCACTATGAGTCAGAACTGACTCAACTGCCCTTAACAACAACAACATATCTATATCTATATCTATCTTTCTATCTATCTAGATGTATAGATAGATATTTTTCTATACTCTAGGGAGAACAGAAAGCCAAAAAACAAAGAAAATTAACCTATGTGCTTTGACCATTTTCTAAGTCAGAAATTGTATTTTCAATAATTATGATTGCATGATATTTTATTTTATGGGTTAATTTAATTTCTCTTTCTAAACCCTAATCCCTAGAATTCTGAATTATTCAAAATATGTTGTGATAAGCAACATAGTAATTAATGGCTTTGGAATTAAATCTTAGTCACATGTTTAGTATAAATTATTGGAAGTTAAACTGCTGCACTAAACAGTAAAATAAATACAAGCAGGTTTCCTTATGATTTGATAACTTCATGTATCTCAGCTACATGTAAATCTTTGTCATTTTAGCTACTATTTGTTTTAATTTATTAGAAACCCTTGGGCATTTAAAATTAAATTACTCATAGAAAATGAATAGATTGTTGTGTTTTTAGGTGTCATTGTGTCAGTTCTGACTTACAGTGATTCTATATTAGGTTTCCAAGAATAAGCTAGTGTGTTTGAACCACAGACCTTTCAGTTAGCAGTTCAGTGCTTATCCTACAGCACCACACCAGGACTCAGATAATAGTGATTTAAAAAGCCCATATCTATCATGAAGAATGAGAACACATAATAATTTTAAAAGATTGAATAGCATGAATAGTGCCTTGGAGAAGGAAGTGAATCTCTCTTGCACAAAAGACTACTTAAGGTCTATAGGGAGTCCTGGTGTGACGCTGCAGGTTAATACTCTGGACCACAAAGTCGGTGTGAACCACAAGGTGGATGGTTCAAGCTCACCAGCCGCTCTTCAGAAACCCTATACAGGGTTGTTTGGGGTCAGAACTGACTCAACAGCACTTAACAACAACAAGGATCTATAACTCATCATGTGCCATAGACTGTTAATCTTGATGCAAGCAGCTGATGGGGTTCTAACTGCAACCTTCAGTTAGCAGCCAAACACTTACCCACTGTCCTATCAAGGCTATTTCCCTAGGTGTAGTTTGTGTAGACAAGGACAGCAGAATTTTGAGACTTCTTTTAAAAGTGGTTGACCCAAAGACCCTCAGAAATACCCCAGAGCTTTGCCAACTCAGGTAATTAGAGGTCATGTGACTGTTGCATTCTAATCAAGGATATTCTAAACTCCTAGCTCATTTGGAAGGCCACAGGGACCACAATTTAAATTTCAAATCATCAGTTGGGTTTATTTCACTTGTAGAATCTCTCCAATTAAGCACCAAATGAATGCAAAGTTGCAATTTTGGTAGAACATTTTATTTAATGTGTGATTATATTTAAAGACTGCTTTTAGAATTTAATTAGAATTCAAAGATAATGGACAATTTCTTTAGTTGAAGAAAACCTACTAAAACGACCACTATTTTGGAGTATAATTATAAAATTAGTTTGAGAATGGTCAAATTTATATTTGGCATTTGGGTGTTTGAAATGTTAATGTCTAGATACTTATTGGAAGGAAAGCTACAGAGAAATTACTTCTAGTTAATTTAGCATTTTCCCTGCAGCCGAACTCTTTGCTACAAGGACATTTTTATATATCCAACTAGGTTGTTGTTGTCGTTAAGTGCCATCGAGTTGATTCGGACCCATAGCAACCCTGTATAGGGTTTCCAAGGAGCAGCTGGTGAGCTTGAACCACTGACCTTGCAGTTCAAATGACTTTGCAGTCTGATGCATTAGCCCACAACACCACACCAGGACTCCACTCAAGTAGGTAAATCCCCTGAATAGTTGGTCCAACATATTGCAAATTCTTTTCTAGTCCAATGTTCAGAATGACATATAAACATAAAAACATTATAATCTGATTAACTTTGAAGATATACCGTCTTGAATTATTAGTAAATGAATATAAATTTAAATATTTAAACGTATATTTATCTATGAAGAAATATAGGAGGCCTAGTGGCACCATGGGCTAAGTATTTATTGCACTGCTAAATGAAAGGCTGATCATTTGAACCTGTGCCTTGGTAAAAAGATAGGGTAGTCTGCTTTTGCAAAGGTTTTCAGCATTGAGACCCAATGAAGCAGTTCTAATCTGTTCTGTTGGGTCAATATGTGTTGGAATCGACTCAATGACCATGGGCTTATGAAAAAATATAGACGTCTCTGAATAGTACACATAATTAAGCACTTGACTACTGGGTTGGTAGTACAAACCCACCCAGAGTTACTTCAATAGACAGGCCTAACAATCTGTTTCCAAAGGATCATAGCCTAGAAAACCCTGTGGAGAACAGGTCTACTGTGAACATACTGAATTGCATTGAGTCAGAATCCACTCCCCAGCAACTATTAACAACACAATTAAGAAATATATTTGCATATATATTTCTATTAAAGAATCATCTGATGAACCTGGAAGGCTCTGGGGACCTGAGAAATAAAGGTTGTAAATTAAGGTTTATTTTAGAGATTGTAATTTTTTTTTTCTCTGAGGGGAGTGTTAAGGAGTAGATATTAGGGTTGGGACCCTGGCTAGGTCTAGACTAGACCTGTTGATGGTGGTGGTGGTGTCGATGGTGTCATCAATGTCATTTCTGACTCATGGTAACCTTATGTTCCAAACAATGAAATACTTCCCAGTCCTGTGTTATCCTCACAATGGTTGTTAAGCTTGAGCCCATTGCTGCTGCCACTGTGCCAATCATATCATTGGCGGGGTGTGTGTGTGTGTCTTCCCTTTTTCAGAGACTCTTCAATTTACCAAGCATGATGTCCTTCTTCAGGGACTGCCCCCTCTGGATAATATGCCCCAAGTATGAGAAACAATGTCTCGCCATTCCGGATTCTAGGAAGCATTCTTGTTATATTTCTTCCAAAACAGATTTATTTGTTCTTCTAGTAGTCCATGATACTTTTAATATTCTTTTTCAACACCATAACTCAAATGCATCAATTTCTTCTTTAATTTTCCTTATCATTATCCAACTTTCACATGCATACGAAGCTATTACAAACCATGACTTGACTGATTGGCTACTGTAAGAACAAGCAAGTTGCTTCCTGGGGAGTCATCAAGGCAAGCAATCAAGTCCCCTCAGGACAAACCCCCCTCCAAGACTGAAACTCAACGAGAACACATGTAAGCTTGCTGGTAACTATGTTGGTCTACTGGAGAGTGGAAGAGGGGGAAAAGACAACAATGAAGATATGGGCTGAATTCAACCATGTTCCATAGACTCCCATCAACCTGAAGATGAGAGAGAGAAGAGGAAGGGCTAGATGGTCTGAAGTGTGGTGAGATCTGGGGACTCCTGACCCATGGACAAGACATAGCCATGGAGAGCTAGAGCAGAGAGTGAAGCATCCAGCTGATATGAAGTGAGAGGAGATGCACAAGAATGCCTAAAATTGCAGATAGTACCCATTTGACCTAGCCTTGATGGCTTGATGATCAGAACTCGACTAGAGCAAGATTTAAAAAAAAAATGTTTTTTGATACAGGACACAAATGTAAATTGTACAATTTGATGAACTTGACCTATACTTATGGATGTAGTAGCTCAAAATACCAACTGAGAGGGAAGGAGTCTTCAGATCAAGGATCAATCCTATCCTCTCTGTATATAGGGTTGATAAGGATGGGCAATTTAGACATTGGCAACTTAAAATGGGGGCAAAGGGGGCTGGTGATAAAGGCATGGAGTGACTGGCTTCCAAGCTTCCAAGGGAACATTTAGTTTCAGAGTGTGCAGGGGAAGAAAAAGTCCCCACTGGATAGTTTTTTTCTTGTCTAGATGGTTCTGGTGATAGGAGATGTAGATAAGATTCTTATAATTCAATAGTGAATAATTATTATCATGACTAATTGTGACTGTCACAACTGTAAAGGTAGAAGTTTTGTAACAAAAAGAGGGGAGTGGTTAATCTTACTGTCCAGGAACAGAGGACCCTAGGACCATCAAGGGAAGAAGAGCATGAGTGGAATGTGGGACCCTATTTAGAGAAGCAGCAACACCAGAGATGGAGGCAGAAATGAGGACATGGAGAGAGAGAGAAGCTGAGGACTCTAGACTCATGGAAAGAGAAAGGCTGTGTGCTGGTGGTCAGGAGGCAGGCTTGCAGACTGTGCCCTTTGGTTGTTAATTTATTTTGTATTTCTGAGTGTTTTTGTGACCCTTCCAAAAAAAACAACAAAAATCAGGGGAAATAGAAGCAAATACTTTTGATGATGATGCACAGAGGAGATGAGTATAAAACTGATCTCCCATGCAAATTGTCACTAAAATTCCCAATAAATACTTAAAAAAATTGATTGACATATTAAAAAAAAATACATGACTTGAGTCAAGTATACTTTAGTCCTTAAATTACCATCTTTGCTCTTATGTACTTTAAAGAGTTCTTGAACAGCAGATATCCCTAAAGAAATCATTTGATTTCTTTACTGCTGTTTCCATAAGTGTTGTTAGTGGATCCAAGCAAAATGAGGTATTTAATAACTTAATTATTTTCCATTTATCCTGATGTTATTTGTTAATCCAGTGTTGGGAAATTTTTATTTTCTTTACATTTAGGTGCAACCTATATATAGGCGGTGTTCCTTGATCTTCTTCAGTAGTATTTTAAGTACTCTTTGCTTTCAGCAAGCAAGGTTATATCATCTGCATATCATAGGTTGTTAGTCAGTCTTCCCCCAATTATAATGTCATATTCTTCTTCATATAACCCAGCTTCTCAGATGATTTTCTCTGCATCCAGATTGAATAAGTGTGGTGAAGTGACACTATCCTGGCACACAACTCTCCTTATTTTAAACCACTCAATGTCCCCTTAAGGCTAGGTCTAGGACTTCATTTATTGTTAGGGTTATGGTTAGGACTAGGATTAATATTAAGAGTGAGGCTTGCACTCAGTCTGGGAATAAAGGTTGGTCTAGTTTGTAGGGCTACAGTTATATTTATCTTAATATTTTTTTTTACTTAAAAAAAATCTATATGATTGCCTCTTAATTAGAAAGTTTTGTAACTACATTATTACCTTTTTACTTTATGTTTTATTGTTGTTGTCACTGTGTCTCTGGGTTTCTGTTTTCAATCTTATTTGCTATTTTAATTTGCAGGAATTTAAGTGATTGTGTCATGTATGTTAGTCTGACAGTTTTATCTGTTGTTGATTCTCTGTCCTTATAACTCCCTTTATTGTTCTCTAAAGTTGTTCTAGTTTTCACAAATTCTTTTAATTTCTGTTTGTCTGAAAATGATCTCATTTTACCATCATATTTGATGGAGACTTTTGCTGGATATATGATTGTTGGTTGGCAATTTGTTTCTTTCAGAGTTTTACATATGTTATTCCATAGTCATCTTACATGAATGACTTCTGCTGAGGTATAAGCTCACCTTTGTAGGTAACTTTTTTGGTTTTTATCCTGAGCTGCTCTCAGGATTTTTTTTCTTGCCATTGATTTTGAACAGATTGATTATAACACCTCTTGATGTTTTTCTTTTGGGGTCTATCCTGTTTGGAGTTCATTCAACTTCTTGAATAGCTATCTTTTTGTCTTTCTTGATGTTAGGGACATTTTCTTTCAATAACTCTTAGACAATATTCTTTGTTTTGTTTTGTTTTTCTCTTCCTGGTCTGGAATTGCTATCACGCATATTTTTTCCCCTTGATGTTATTATTATTCTTGTTAAGTGTTACTGATTCAGTTTTTGCTCATAATAACCCTGTATAGGTTTTCCAAGGAGCAGTTGGTGGGTTTGAACCAATGACCTTGTGATTAGCAGTACAGTGCTTATCCTACAGTACTGCACCAGGACTCCTTCCTTTTGATGTTTTTGTCATTGTTAGGTGCCCTTGAGTCACTACCAACTCATAGCAACCTTATGGACAACAGAATGAAACATTGCCCAATCCTGGACCAACCTAAAAATTGTTTCCATGCTTGAACCCGTTGGTTGATGCTACCACTTTGCCAATCCATCTCGATGGGGATCTTCCTCTTTTTTTCTGCATTTTGGTGATTTGTTTGAGACACTTTGTCTTGTTTTTGTTTGTAAGTTGAAATTGTCTTTTTTCTGTAGACATTGTGGTATTGTATTTAAATTTAGTTGATGATTGTATATTGGTGTGTTCTCAGGTACTCACCACCTGTCTCCTGATGGAAATAGTAGAGATTTAAAGTGTGAATGCAGTTAGTTCTCTGTTCATGGTGTAGTGTAGTTCATGGCAGGTTCAAGTGCCTCTAGAAGCAGGGACACTGTGTCAGTTAACTGACTCCAGGTATAACAAAGACTGCAAAGAGGGGGTAACATGGGCCACTGTGTTTTCAAGGGGAGGAACTGGCCATGCCCCAGGCTACCAGGAGGACACAAGAACTATTGTTGTGAACTGTCAGTCACATCCTGTGCCCAAAGGCCACTGTATCAACAGTTGCTCAGAAAAGCTCAACATGACTTCCCCACACCACTCCAGCCCACAGTCCTCCCATTTTCCTCTCTCTCACTAATCCTTGTTTCAGTCCACCACTCTGTCCTAGCCTCTGATGCTTAGGATTCCAAGATCACCATTTGTGTCTGTTTTACTCATTTTCCCATGTCTTTGTTGCAAAGGATTGGTTCAGTGATTCTGCTTACTCCTCCATCTTGCCCCTGACTCCTAGCAATTACATTCTAAGCCTTTTGTGGAAGGCCTTGGTTTATAGTACAGCCCTAACTCCATTTTAAGTCTTGACATAATTCATCTCCACTGAGTTAATTCTGTTGATTAACCAGCAATGTAAAAAGCTTTGCTCTCTGTTAGTGTGTTTGAAAGTATCAACTATCAACATTCACCAAAGCAGCAGTCAAGAAATCAAAGGACGTATTGCATTAGGCAAATCTGCTGCACGAGACCTTTTAAAAGTGTTAAAGAGCAAAGATGTCAGCTTTGGGACTAAGGTGCTT